>NW_026904487.1:0-19339 GCF_024500275.1 Phycodurus eques | reverse complement strand
GCGCACTAGGTGAAAGGTAAGCGCTAAAAAGTCCTGCCAAAGTCACATAGGTTGTCATGTTACAATTTAGTCAATAAAGGCCTCCTACTGGACCGAAACTGAGTGCTTTAATGCTCGCCGCTCGGCCCCACAGCCGTCCAGAGACTCAAGGGAGGCGTCCCCTGAAAGCTGGATTCCCACCGATCGTTTGTTTCAAATCTTAGCCCACTAGCTCAAAAGTAGGCGCTAAAAAGTCATGCCAAAGTCACATAGGTCGTCATGTTACAATTTACTCAATAAAGGCCCACTACTGGAGCGAAAACGAGTGCTTTGACGCTCGCCGTTCGGCCCCACGACCTCCGAGAGGCTTGGAAGAGGCCTCCCCTGAAAGCTGGATTCCCACCGATCGTTTGTTTCAAATCCTAGCCCAGTAGCTGAAATGTAGGCGCTAAAAAGTCCTGCCAAAATCACATAGGTCGTCATGTTACAATTTAGTCAATAAAGGCCTCCTACTGGACCGAAACTGAGTGCTTTAATGCTCGCCGCTCGGCCCCACAGCCGTCCAGAGACTCAAGGGAGGCGTCCCCTGAAAGCTGGATTCCCACCGATCGTTTGTTTCAAATCTTAGCCCACTAGCTCAAAAGTAGGCGCTAAAATGTCCTGCCAAAGTCACATAGGTCGTCATGTTACAATTTAGTCAATAAAGGCCCACTACTGGAGCGAAAACGAGTGCTTTGACGCTCGCCGTTCAACCCCACAGCTGTCCAGAGACTCGGGGGAGGCCTCCCCTGAAAGCTGGATTTCCACCGATCGTTTGTTTCAAATCTTAGCCCACTAGCTTAAAAGTAAGCGCTAAAAAGTCCTGCCAAAGTCACATAGGTTGTCATGTTACAATTTAGTCAATAAAGGCCTACTACTGGAGCGAAACCGAGTGCTTTGACGCTCGCCGTTCGGCCCCACGACCTCCGAGAGGCTTGGAAGAGGCCTCCCCTGAAAGCTGGATTCCCACCGATCGTTTGTTTCATATTCTAGCCCAGTAGCTGAAAAGTAGGCGCTAAAAAGTCCTGCCAAAATCACATAGGTCGTCATGTTACAATTTAGTCAATAAAGGCCTCCTACTGGACCGAAACTGAGTGCTTTAACGCTCGCCGCTCGGCCCCACAGCCGTCCAGAGACTTGGGGGAGGACTCCCCTGAAAGCTGGATTCCCACCGATCGTTTGTTTCAAATCTTAGCCCACTAGCTCAAAACTAGGCGCTAAAATGTCCTGCCAAAGTCACATAGGTCGTCATGTTACAATTTAGTCAATAAAGGCCTACTACTGGAGAGAAACCGAGTGCTTTGACGCTCGCAGATAGGCCCCACGAGCTCCGAGAGGCTTGGAAGAGGCCTCCTTTGAAAGCTGGATTCCCAAGGTTTGTCTGTGTGAATTCCTAGCCCGCTAGGCTGAAATTAAGCGACCAAAAGCCGTGCCGAAGTCAAATTGGTCGTCATGGTACTCGAGCGAAACTGAGTGCTTTAACGTGCGCCGCTCGGCCACACAGCTGTCCAGAGACTCGGGGGAGGACTCCCCTGAAAGCTGGATTCCCATCCATCGTTTGTTTCAAATCTTAGCGCACTAGCTCAAACGTAAGCGCTAAAAAGTCCTGCCAAAATCACATAGGTCGTCATGTTACAATTCAGTCAATAAAGGCCTATTACTGGACCGAAACTGAGTGCTTTGACGGTCGCCGTTCGGCCCCACAGCCGTCCAGAGACTCGGGGGAGGCCTCCCCTGAAAGCTGGATTCCCACCGATCGTTTGTTTCAAATCTTAGCCCAGTAGCTGAAAAGTAGGCGCTAAAAAGTCCTGCCAAAATCACATAGGTCGTCATGTTACAATTTAGTCAATAAAGGCCTACTACTGGAGAGAAACCATGTGCTTTAACGCTCGCCGCTCGGCCCCATAGCCGTCCAGAGACTCGGGGGGGGGGCCTTCCCTGAAAGCTGGATTCCCACCGATCGTTTGTTTCAAATCTTAGCTCAGTAGCTCAAAACTAGGCGCTAAAATGTCCTGCCAAAGTCATATAGGTCGTCATGTTACAATTTAGTCAATAAAGGCCTACTACTGGAGAGAAACCGAGTGCTTTGACGCTCGCAGATAGGCCCCACGACCTCTGAGAGGCTTGGAAGTGGCCTCCCCTGAAAGCTGGATTCCCAAGGATTGTCTGTGTGAATTCCTAGCCCGCTAGGCTGAAATTAAGCGACCTAAAGTCGTGCCGAAGTCAAATCGGTCGTCATGGTACTCGAACGAAACTGAGTGCTTTAACGCTCGCCGCTCGGCCCCACAGCCGTCCAGAGACTCGGGGGAGGACTCCCCTGAAAGCTGGATTCCCAGCGATCATTTGTTTCAAATCTTAGCACACTAGGTCAAAAGTAAGCGCTAAAACGTCCTGCCAAAGTCACATAGGTTGTCATGTTACAATTTAGTCAATAAAGGCCTCCTACTGGAGCGAAACCGAGTGCTTTGACGCTCGCCGTTCGGCCCCACGACCTCCGAGAGGCTTGGAAGAGGCCTCCCCTGAAAGCTGGATTCCCACCGATCGTTTCTTTCAAATCTTAGCCTAGTAGCTGAAAAGTAGGCGCTAAAAAGTCCTGCCAAAATCACATAGGTCGTCATGTTACAATTTAGTCAATAAAGTCCTCCTACTGGACCGAAACTGAGTGCTTTAACGCTTGCCGCTCGGCCCCACAGCCGTCCAGACACTCGGGGGAGGCCTCCCCTGAAAGCTGGATTCCCACCGATCGTTTGTTTCAAATTGTAGCCCACTAGCTCAAAAGTAGGTGCTAAAAAGTCTTACCAAAGTCACATAGGTCGTCATGTTACAATTTAGTCAATAAAGGCCTCCTACTGGACCGGAACTGAGTGCTTTAATGCTCGCCGTTCGGCCCCACAACCTCCGAGAGGCTTGGAAGAGGGGGTAGCCTCCCCTGAAAGCTGGATTCCCACCGATCGTTTGTTTCAAATCTTAGCCCACTAGCTCAAAGGTAAGCGCTAAAAGGTCATGCCAAAGTCACATAGGTCGTCATGTTACAATTTAGTCAAAGGCCTACGACTGGAGCGAAACCGAGTGCTTCGACGCTCGCCGTTCGGCCCCACAAGCTCAGAGAGGCTTGGAAGAGGCCTCCCTTGAAAGCTGGATTCCCAAGGCTTGGCTGTGTGAAATCCTAGCCCGCTAGGCTGAAATTAAGCGACCTAAAGTCGTGCCGAAGTCAAATTGTCATGGTACTCGAGCGAAACTGAGTGCTTTAACGGTCGCCGCTCGGCCCCACAGCAGTCCAGAGACTCGGGGTAGGCCTCCCCTGAAAGCTGGATTCCCACCGATTGTTTGTTTCAAATCTTCGCCCAGTAACTGAAAAGTAGGCGCTAAAAAGTCCTGCCAAAATCACATAGGTCGTCAGGTTACAATTTAGTCAATAAAGTCCGCCGACTGGACCGAAACTGAGTGCTTTAAAGCTCGCCGCACGGCCCCACAGCCGTCCAGACACTCAGGGGAGGCCTCCCATGAAAGCTGGATTCCCACCGATCGTTTGTTTCAAATCTTAGCCCACTAGCTTAAAAGTAGGCGCTAAAAAGTCTTACCAAAGTCACATTGGTCGTCATGTTACAATTTAGTCAATAAAGGCCTACTACTGTCGAGAAACCGAATGCTATGACGCTCGCCGTTCGGTCCCACGACCTCCGAGAGGCTTGGAAGAGGCCTCCCCTGAAAGCTGGATTCCCACCGATCGTTTGTTTCAAATCTTAGCCCAGTAGCTGAAAAGTAGGCGCTAAGAAGTCCTGCCAAAATCACATAGGTCGTCATGTTACAATTTAGCCAATAAAGGCCTCCTACTGGACCGAAACAGAGTGCTTTAACGCTCGCCGCTCGGCCCCACAGCCGTCCAGAGACTCGGGGGAGGACTCCCCTGAAAGCTGGATTCCCACCGATCGTTTGTTTATAATCTTAGCGCACTAGGTGAAAAGTAAGCGCTAAAAAGTCCTGCCAAATTCACATAGGTTGTCATGTTACAATTTAGTCAATAAAGGCCTACTACTGGAGCGAAACCGAGTGCTTTGACGCTCGCCGTTCGGCCCCACGACCTCCGAGAGGCTTGGAAGAGGCCTCCCCTGAAAGCTGGATTCCCACCGATCGTTTGTTTCATATCCTAGCCCAGTAGCTGAAAAGTAGGCGCTAAAAAGTCCTGCCAAAATCACATAGGTCGTCATGTTACAATTTAGTCAATAAAGGCCTCCTACTGGACCAAAAGTGAGTGCTTTTACGCTCGCCGCTCGGCCCCACAGCCGTCCAGAGACTCAGAGGAGGACTCCCCTGGAAGCTGGATTCCCACCGATCGTTTGTTTCAAATCTTAGCCCACTAGCTCAAAACTAGGCGCTAAAATGTCCTGCCAAAGTCACATAGGTCGTCATGTTACAATTTAGCCAATAAAGGCCTCCTACTGGACCGAAACTGAGTGCTTTAACGCTCGCTGCTCGGTCCCACAGCCGTCCAGAGACTCGGGGGAGGACTCCCCTGAAAGCTGGATGCCCACCGATCGTTTGTTTCAAATCTTAGCGCACTAGGTGAAAAGTAAGCGCTAAAAAGTCCTGCCAAAGTCACATAGGTTGTCATGTTACAATTTAGTCAATAAAGGCCTACTACTGGAGCGAAACAGAGTGCTTTGACGCTCGCCGTTCGGGCCCACGACCTCCGAGAGGCTTGGAAGAGGCCTCCCCTGAAAGCTGGATTCCCGCCGATCGTTTCTTTCAAATCTTAGCCTAGTAGCTGAAAAGTAGGCGCAAAAAAGTCTTACCAAAGTCACATAGGTCGTCATGTTACAATTTAGTCAATAAAGGCCTACTACTGTAGAGAAACCGAATGCTATGACGCTCGCCGTTCGGCCCCACGACCTCCGAGAGGCTTGGAAGAGGCCTCCCCTGAAAGCTGGATTCCCAAGGATTGTCTGTGTGAATTCCTAGCCCGCTAGGCTGAAATTAAGCGACCTAAAGTCGTGCCGAAGTCAAATCGGTCGTCATGGTACTCGAGCGAAACTGAGTGCTTTAACGCTCGCCGCTCGGCCCCACAGCCGTTCAGAAACTCGGGGGAGGACTCCCCTGAAAGCTGGATTCCCACCGATAATGTGTTTCAAATCTTAGCCCACTAACTCAAAAGTAAGCGATAAAATGTCCTGCCAAAGTCACAGAGGTCGTCATGTTACAATTTAGTCAATAAAGGCCTCCTACTGGACCGGAACTGAGTGCTTTAATGCTCGCCGTTCGGCCCCACAACCTCAGAGAGGCTTGGAAGAGGCCTCCCCTGAAAGCTGGATTCCCACCGATCGTTTGTTTCAAATCTTAGCCCAGTAGCTGAAAAGTAGGCGCTAAAAATTCCTGCCAAAATCACATAGGTCGTCATGTTACAATTTAGTCAATAAAGGCCTCCTACTGGACCGAAACTGAGTGCTTTAATGCTCGCCGCTCGGCCCCACAGCCGTCCAGAGACTCAGGGGAGGCCTCCCCTAAAAGCTGGATTCCCACCGATCGTTTGTTTCAAATTTTAGCCCAGTAGCTGAAAAGTAGGCGCAAAAAAGTCCTGCCAAAGTCACATAGGTCGTCATGTTACAATTTAGTCAATAAATGCCTACTACTGGACCGAAACCGAGTGCTTTGACGCTCGCCGTTCGGCCCCACGACCTCTGAGAGGCTTGGAAGGGGCCTCCCCTGGAAACTGGATTCCCAAGGATTGTCTGTGTGAATTCCTAGCCCGCTAGGCTGAAATTAAGCGACCTAAAGTCGTGCCGAAGTCAAATCGGTCGTCATGGTACTCGAGCGAAACTGAGTGCTTTAAAGCTCGCCGCTCGGTCCCACAGCCGTCCAGAGACTCGGGGGGGGTCTCCCCTGAAAGCTGGATTCCCACCGATTGTTAGTTTCAAATCTTAGCGCACTAGGTAAAAAGTAAGCGCTAAAAAGTCCTGCCAAAGTCACATAGGTTGTCATGTTACAATTTAGTCAATAAAGGCCTACTACTGGAGCGAAACCGAGAGCTTTGATGCTCGCCGTTCGGGCCCACAACCTCCAAGAGGCTTGGAAGAGGCCTCCCCTGAAAGCTGGATTCCCACCGATCGTTTCTTTCAAATCTTAGCCCAGTAGCTGAAAAGTAGGCGCTAAAAAGTCCTGCCAAAATCACATTGGTCGTCATGTTACAATTTAGTCAATAAAGGCCTATTACTGGACCGAAACCGAGTGCTTTAACGCTCGCCGCTCGGCCCCACAGCCGTCCAGAGACTCGGGGGTAGCCTCCCCTGAAAGCTGAATTCCCACCGATCGTTTGTTTCAAATCTTAGCCCACTAGGTCAAACGTAGGCGCTAGAAAGTCTTGCCAAAGTCACATAGGTCGTCATGTTACAATTTAGTCAATAAAGGCCTACTACTGGACCGAAACTGAGTGCTTTAACGCTCGCCGCTCGGCCCCACAGCCGTCCAGAGACTCAGGGGAGGCCTCCCCTGAAAGCTGGATTCCCACCGATCGTTTGTTTCAAATCTTAGCCCAGTAGCTGAAAAGTAGGCGCAAAAAATGTCCTGCCAAAATCAGATAGGTCGTCATGTTACAATTTAGTCAATAAAGGCCTACGACTGGAGAGAAACCCAGTGCTTTGATGCTCGCCGTTCGGCCACACAGCCATCCAGAGACTCAGGGGAGGCCTCCCCTGAAATCTGGAATCCCACCGATCGTTTGTTTTAAATCTTAGCCAACTAGCTCAAAAGTAAGCGCTAAAAAGTCCTGCCAAAGTCACATAGGTTGTCATGTTACAATTTAGTCAATAAAGGCCTACTGCTGGACCGAAACTGAGTGCTTTAACGCTCGCCGCTCGGCCCCACAGCCGTCCAGAGACTCGGGGCAGGACTCCCCTGAAAGCTGGATTCCCACCGATCGTTTGTTTAAAATCTTAGCGCACTAGGTGAAAAGTAAGCGCTAAAAAGTCCTGCCAAATTCACATAGGTTGTCATGTTACAATTTAGTCAATAAAGGCCTACTACTGGACCAAAAGTGAGTGCTTTGACGCTCGCCGTTCGGCCCCACGACCTCCGAGAGGCTTGGAAGAGGCCTCCCCTGAAAGCTGGATTCCCACCGATCGTTTGTTTCATATCCTAGCCCAGTAGCTGAAAAGTAGGCGCTAAAAAGTCCTGCCAAAATCACATAGGTCGTCATGTTACAATTTAGTCAATAAAGGCCTCCTACTGGACCAAAAGTGAGTGCTTTTACGCTCGCCGCTCGGCCCCACAGCCGTCCAGAGACTCAGAGGAGGACTCCCCTGAAAGCTGGATTCCCACCGATCGTTTGTTTCAAATCTTAGCGCACTAGGTGAAAAGTAAGCGCTAAAAGGTCCTGCCAAAGTCACATAGGTTGTCATGTTACAATTTAGTCAATAAAGGCCTACTACTGGAGCGAAACAGAGTGCTTTGACGCTCGCCGTTCGGGCCCACGACCTCCGAGAGGCTTGGAAGAGGCCTCCCCTGAAAGCTGGATTCCCACCGATCGTTTCTTTCAAATCTTAGCCCAGTAGCTGAAAAGTAGGCGCTAAAAAGTCCTGCCAAAATCAGATAGGTCGTCATGTTACAATTTAGTCAATAAAGGCCTACGACTGGAGAGAAACCCAGTGCTTTGATGCTCGCCGTTCGGCCACACAGCCATCCAGAGACTCAGGGGAGGCCTCCCCTGAAATCTGGAATCCCACCGATCGTTTGTTTCAAATCTTAGCCAACTAGCTCAAAAGTAAGCGCTAAAAAGTCCTGCCAAAGTCACATAGGTTGTCATGTTACAATTTAGTAAATAAAGGCCTACTGCTGGAGCGAAACCGAGTGCTTGGACGGTCGCCGTTCGGCCCCATGACCTCCGAGAGGCTTGGAAGCGGCCTCCCCTGAAAGCTGGATTCCCACCGATCGTTTGTTTAAAATCTTAGCCCAGTAGCTGAAAAGTAGGCGCAAAAAAGTCCTGCCAAAGTCACATAGGTTGTGATGTTACAATTTAGTCAATAAAGGGTTACTACTGGAGCGAAACCAAGTGCTTCGACGCTCGCCGTTCGGCCCCACGAGCTCCGAGAGGCTTGGAAGAGGCCTCCTTTGAAAGCTGGATTCCCAAGGTTTGTCTGTGTGAATTCCTAGCCCGCTAGGCTGAAATTAAGCGACCAAAAGCCGTGCCGAAGTCAAATTGGTCGTCATGGTACTCGAGCGAAACTGAGTGCTTTAACGTGCGCCGCTCGGCCACACAGCTGTCCAGAGACTCGGGGGAGGACTCCCCTGAAAGCTGGATTCCCATCCATCGTTTGTTTCAAATCTTAGCGCACTAGCTCAAACGTAAGCGCTAAAAAGTCCTGCCAAAATCACATAGGTCGTCATGTTACAATTCAGTCAATAAAGGCCTATTACTGGACCGAAACTGAGTGCTTTGACGGTCGCCGTTCGGCCCCACAGCCGTCCAGAGACTCGGGGGAGGCCTCCCCTGAAAGCTGGATTCCCACCGATCGTTTGTTTCAAATCTTAGCCCAGTAGCTGAAAAGTAGGCGCTAAAAAGTCCTGCCAAAATCACATAGGTCGTCATGTTACAATTTAGTCAATAAAGGCCTACTACTGGAGAGAAACCATGTGCTTTAACGCTCGCCGCTCGGCCCCATAGCCGTCCAGAGACTCGGGGGGGGGCCTTCCCTGAAAGCTGGATTCCCACCGATCGTTTGTTTCAAATCTTAGCTCAGTAGCTCAAAACTAGGCGCTAAAATGTCCTGCCAAAGTCATATAGGTCGTCATGTTACAATTTAGTCAATAAAGGCCTACTACTGGAGAGAAACCGAGTGCTTTGACGCTCGCAGATAGGCCCCACGACCTCTGAGAGGCTTGGAAGTGGCCTCCCCTGAAAGCTGGATTCCCAAGGATTGTCTGTGTGAATTCCTAGCCCGCTAGGCTGAAATTAAGCGACCTAAAGTCGTGCCGAAGTCAAATCGGTCGTCATGGTACTCGAACGAAACTGAGTGCTTTAACGCTCGCCGCTCGGCCCCACAGCCGTCCAGAGACTCGGGGGAGGACTCCCCTGAAAGCTGGATTCCCACCGATCATTTGTTTCAAATCTTAGCACACTAGGTCTAAAGTAAGCGCTAAAACGTCCTGCCAAAGTCACATAGGTTGTCATGTTACAATTTAGTCAATAAAGGCCTCCTACTGGAGCGAAACCGAGTGCTTTGACGCTCGCCGTTCGGCCCCACGACCTCCGAGAGGCTTGGAAGAGGCCTCCCCTGAAAGCTGGATTCCCACCGATCGTTTCTTTCAAATCTTAGCCTAGTAGCTGAAAAGTAGGCGCTAAAAAGTCCTGCCAAAATCACATAGGTCGTCATGTTACAATTTAGTCAATAAAGTCCTCCTACTGGACCGAAACTGAGTGCTTTAACGCTTGCCGCTCGGCCCCACAGCCGTCCAGACACTCGGGGGAGGCCTCCCCTGAAAGCTGGATTCCCACCGATCGTTTGTTTCAAATTGTAGCCCACTAGCTCAAAAGTAGGTGCTAAAAAGTCTTACCAAAGTCACATAGGTCGTCATGTTACAATTTAGTCAATAAAGGCCTCCTACTGGACCGGAACTGAGTGCTTTAATGCTCGCCGTTCGGCCCCACAACCTCCGAGAGGCTTGGAAGAGGGGGTAGCCTCCCCTGAAAGCTGGATTCCCACCGATCGTTTGTTTCAAATCTTAGCCCACTAGCTCAAAGGTAAGCGCTAAAAGGTCTTGCCAAAGTCACATAGGTCGTCATGTTACAATTTAGTCAAAGGCCTACGACTGGAGCGAAACCGAGTGCTTCGACGCTCGCCGTTCGGCCCCACAAGCTCAGAGAGGCTTGGAAGAGGCCTCCCTTGAAAGCTGGATTCCCAAGGCTTGGCTGTGTGAATTCCTAGCCCGCTAGGCTGAAATTAAGCGACCTAAAGTCGTGCCGAAGTCAAATTGTCATGGTACTCGAGCGAAACTGAGTGCTTTAACGGTCGCCGCTCGGGCCCACAGCAGTCCAGAGACTCGGGGTAGACCTCCCCTGAAAGCTGGATTCCCACCGATTGTTTGTTTCAAATCTTCGCCCAGTAACTGAAAAGTAGGCGCTAAAAAGTCCTGCCAAAATCACATAGGTCGTCAGGTTACAATTTAGTCAATAAAGTCCGCCGACTGGACCGAAACTGAGTGCTTTAAAGCTCGCCGCACGGCCCCACAGCCGTCCAGACACTCAGGGGAGGCCTCCCATGAAAGCTGGATTCCCACCGATCGTTTGTTTCAAATCTTAGCCCACTAGCTTAAAAGTAGGCGCTAAAAAGTCTTACCAAAGTCACATTGGTCGTCATGTTACAATTTAGTCAATAAAGGCCTACTACTGTCGAGAAACCGAATGCTATGACGCTCGCCGTTCGGTCCCACGACCTCCGAGAGGCTTGGAAGAGGCCTCCCCTGAAAGCTGGATTCCCACCGATCGTTTGTTTCAAATCTTAGCCCAGTAGCTGAAAAGTAGGCGCTAAGAAGTCCTGCCAAAATCACATAGGTCGTCATGTTACAATTTAGCCAATAAAGGCCTCCTACTGGACCGAAACAGAGTGCTTTAACGCTCGCCGCTCGGCCCCACAGCCGTCCAGAGACTCGGGGGAGGACTCCCCTGAAAGCTGGATTCCCACCGATCATTTGTTTAAAATCTTAGCGCACTAGGTGAAAAGTAAGCGCTAAAAAGTCCTGCCAAATTCACATAGGTTGTCATGTTACAATTTAGTCAATAAAGGCCTACTACTGGAGCGAAACCGAGTGCTTTGACGCTCGCCGTTCGGCCCCACGACCTCCGAGAGGCTTGGAAGAGGCCTCCCCTGAAAGCTGGATTCCCACCGATCGTTTGTTTCATATCCTAGCCCAGTAGCTGAAAAGTAGGCGCTAAAAAGTCCTGCCAAAATCACATAGGTCGTCAGGTTACAATTTAGTCAATAAAGTCCGCCGACTGGACCGAAACTGAGTGCTTTAAAGCTCGCCGCACGGCCCCACAGCCGTCCAGACACTCAGGGGAGGCCTCCCATGAAAGCTGGATTCCCACCGATCGTTTGTTTCAAATCTTAGCCCACTAGCTTAAAAGTAGGCGCTAAAAAGTCTTACCAAAGTCACATTGGTCGTCATGTTACAATTTAGTCAATAAAGGCCTACTACTGTCGAGAAACCGAATGCTATGACGCTCGCCGTTCGGTCCCACGACCTCCGAGAGGCTTGGAAGAGGCCTCCCCTGAAAGCTGGATTCCCACCGATCGTTTGTTTCAAATCTTAGCCCAGTAGCTGAAAAGTAGGCGCTAAGAAGTCCTGCCAAAATCACATAGGTCGTCATGTTACAATTTAGCCAATAAAGGCCTCCTACTGGACCGAAACAGAGTGCTTTAACGCTCGCCGCTCGGCCCCACAGCCGTCCAGAGACTCGGGGGAGGACTCCCCTGAAAGCTGGATTCCCACCGATCGTTTGTTTAAAATCTTAGCGCACTAGGTGAAAAGTAAGCGCTAAAAAGTCCTGCCAAATTCACATAGGTTGTCATGTTACAATTTAGTCAATAAAGGCCTACTACTGGAGCGAAACCGAGTGCTTTGACGCTCGCCGTTCGGCCCCACGACCTCCGAGAGGCTTGGAAGAGGCCTCCCCTGAAAGCTGGATTCCCACCGATCGTTTGTTTCATATCCTAGCCCAGTAGCTGAAAAGTAGGCGCTAAAAAGTCCTGCCAAAATCACATAGGTCGTCATGTTACAATTTAGTCAATAAAGGCCTCCTACTGGACCAAAAGTGAGTGCTTTTACGCTCGCCGCTCGGCCCCACAGCCGTCCAGAGACTCAGAGGAGGACTCCCCTGGAAGCTGGATTCCCACCGATCGTTTGTTTCAAATCTTAGCCCACTAGCTCAAAACTAGGCGCTAAAATGTCCTGCCAAAGTCACATAGGTCGTCATGTTACAATTTAGCCAATAAAGGCCTCCTACTGGACCGAAACTGAGTGCTTTAACGCTCGCTGCTCGGTCCCACAGCCGTCCAGAGACTCGGGGGAGGACTCCCCTGAAAGCTGGATGCCCACCGATCGTTTGTTTCAAATCTTAGCGCACTAGGTGAAAAGTAAGCGCTAAAAAGTCCTGCCAAAGTCACATAGGTTGTCATGTTACAATTTAGTCAATAAAGGCCTACTACTGGAGCGAAACAGAGTGCTTTGACGCTCGCCGTTCGGGCCCACGACCTCCGAGAGGCTTGGAAGAGGCCTCCCCTGAAAGCTGGATTCCCGCCGATCGTTTCTTTCAAATCTTAGCCTAGTAGCTGAAAAGTAGGCGCAAAAAAGTCTTACCAAAGGCACATAGGTCGTCATGTTACAATTTAGTCAATAAAGGCCTACTACTGTAGAGAAACCGAATGCTATGACGCTCGCCGTTCGGCCCCACGACCTCCGAGAGGCTTGGAAGAGGCCTCCCCTGAAAGCTGGATTCCCAAGGATTGTCTGTGTGAATTCCTAGCCCGCTAGGCTGAAATTAAGCGACCTAAAGTCGTGCCGAAGTCAAATCGGTCGTCATGGTACTCGAGCGAAACTGAGTGCTTTAACGCTCGCCGCTCGGCCCCACAGCCGTTCAGAAACTCGGGGGAGGACTCCCCTGAAAGCTGGATTCCCACCGATAATGTGTTTCAAATCTTAGCCCACTAACTCAAAAGTAAGCGATAAAATGTCCTGCCAAAGTCACAGAGGTCGTCATGTTACAATTTAGTCAATAAAGGCCTCCTACTGGACCGGAACTGAGTGCTTTAATGCTCGCCGTTCGGCCCCACAACCTCAGAGAGGCTTGGAAGAGGCCTCCCCTGAAAGCTGGATTCCCACCGATCGTTTGTTTCAAATCTTAGCCCAGTAGCTGAAAAGTAGGCGCTAAAAATTCCTGCCAAAATCACATAGGTCGTCATGTTACAATTTAGTCAATAAAGGCCTCCTACTGGACCGAAACTGAGTGCTTTAATGCTCGCCGCTCGGCCCCACAGCCGTCCAGAGACTCAGGGGAGGCCTCCCCTAAAAGCTGGATTCCCACCGATCGTTTGTTTCAAATCTTAGCCCAGTAGCTGAAAAGTAGGCGCAAAAAAGTCCTGCCAAAGTCACATAGGTCGTCATGTTACAATTTAGTCAATAAATGCCTACTACTGGACCGAAACCGAGTGCTTTGACGCTCGCCGTTCGGCCCCACGACCTCTGAGAGGCTTGGAAGGGGCCTCCCCTGGAAACTGGATTCCCAAGGATTGTCTGTGTGAATTCCTAGCCCGCTAGGCTGAAATTAAGCGACCTAAAGTCGTGCCGAAGTCAAATCGGTCGTCATGGTACTCGAGCGAAACTGAGTGCTTTAAAGCTCGCCGCTCGGGCCCACAACCTCCAAGAGGCTTGGAAGAGGCCTCCCCTGAAAGCTGGATTCCCACCGATCGTTTCTTTCAAATCTTAGCCCAGTAGCTGAAAAGTAGGCGCTAAAAAGTCCTGCCAAAATCACATAGGTCGTCATGTTACAATTTAGTCAATAAAGGCCTATTACTGGACCGAAACCGAGTGCTTTAACGCTCGCCGCTCGGCCCCACAGCCGTCCAGAGACTCGGGGGTAGCCTCCCCTGAAAGCTGAATTCCCACCGATCGTTTGTTTCAAATCTTAGCCCACTAGGTCAAACGTAGGCGCTAGAAAGTCTTGCCAAAGTCACATAGGTCGTCATGTTACAATTTAGTCAATAAAGGCCTACTACTGGACCGAAACTGAGTGCTTTAACGCTGGCCGCTCGGCCCCACAGCCGTCCAGAGACTCAGGGGAGGCCTCCCCTGAAAGCTGGATTCCCACCGATCGTTTGTTTCAAATCTTAGCCCAGTAGCTGAAAAGTAGGCGCAAAAAAGTCCTGCCAAAATCAGATAGGTCGTCATGTTACAATTTAGTCAATAAAGGCCTACGACTGGAGAGAAACCCAGTGCTTTGATGCTCGCCGTTCGGCCACACAGCCATCCAGAGACTCAGGGGAGGCCTCCCCTGAAATCTGGAATCCCACCGATCGTTTGTTTTAAATCTTAGCCAACTAGCTCAAAAGTAAGCGCTAAAAAGTCCTGCCAAAGTCACATAGGTTGTCATGTTACAATTTAGTCAATAAAGGCCTACTGCTGGAGCGAAACCGAGTGCTTGGACGGTCGCCGTTCGGCCCCACAGCCGTCCAGAGACTCGGGGGAGGCCTCCCCTGAAAGCTGGATTCCCACCGATCGTTTGTTTCAAATCTTAGCCCAGTAGCTGAAAAGTAGGCGCTAAAAAGTCCTGCCAAAATCACATAGGTCGTCATGTTACAATTTAGTCAATAAAGGCCTACTACTGGAGAGAAACCATGTGCTTTAACGCTCGCCGCTCGGCCCCATAGCCGTCCAGACACTCGGGGGAGGCCTTCCCTGAAAGCTGGATTCCCACCGATCGTTTGTTTCAAATCTTAGCTCAGTAGCTCAAAAGTAGGCGCTAAAAAGTCCTGCCAAAATCACATAGGTCGTCATGTTACAATTTAGTCAATAAAGGCCAACTACTGGAGAGAAACCGAATGCTATGACGCTCGCCGTTCGGCCCCACGACCTCCGAGAGGCTTGGAAGAGGCCTCCCCTGAAAGCTGGATTCCCACCGATCGTTTGTTTCAAATCTTAGCCCAGTAGCTGAAAAGTAGGCGCTAAGAAGTCCTGCCAAAATCACATAGGTCGTCATGTTACAATTTAGCCAATAAAGGCCTCCTACTGGACCGAAACTGAGTGCTTTAACGCTCGCCGCTCGGCCCCACAGCCGTCCAGAGACTCGGGGGAGGACTCCCCTGGAAGCTGGATTCCCACCAATCGTTTGTTTCAAATCTTAGCGCACTAGGTGAAAAGTAAGCGCTAAAAAGTCCTGCCAAAGTCACATAGGTTGTCATGTTACAATTTAGTCAATAAAGGCCTACTACTGGAGCGTAACAGAGTGCTTTGACGCTCGCCGTTCAGGCCCACGACCTCCGAGAGGCTTGGAAGAGGCCTCCCCTGAAAGCTGGATTCCCACCGATCGTTTCTTTCAAATCTTAGCCTAGTAGCTGAAAAGTAGGCGCAAAAAAGTCCTGCCAAAATCACATTGGTCGTCATGTTACAATTTAGTCAATAAAGTCCGCCTACTGGACCGAAACTGAGTGCTTTAACGCTTGCCGCCCGGCCCCACAGCCGTCCAGACACTCGGGGGAGGCCTCCCCTGAAAGCTGGATTCCCACCGATCGTTTGTTTCAAATCTTAGCCCACTAGCTCAAAAGTAGGCGCTAAAAAGTCTTACCAAAGTCACATAGGTCGTCATGTTACAATTTAGTCAATAAAGGCCTACTACTGTAGAGAAACCGAATGCTATGACGCTCGCCGTTCGGCCCCACGACCTCCGAGAGGCTTGGAAGAGGCCCCCCCTGAAAGCTGGATACCCAAGGATTGTCTGTGTCAATTCCTAGCCCGCTAGGCTGAAATTAAGCGACCTAAAGTCGTGCCGAAGTCAAATCGGTCGTATTGGTACTCGAGCGAAACTGAGTGCTTTAACGCTCGCCGCTCGGCCCCACAGCCGTTCAGAAACTCGGGGGAGGACTCCCCTGAAAGCTGGATTCCCACCGATAATGTGTTTCAAATCTTAGCCCGCTAACTCAAAAGTAAGCGATAAAATGTCCTGCCAAAATCACAGAGGTCGTCATGTTACAATTTAGTCAATAAAGGCCTCCTACTGGACCGGAACTGAGTGCTTTAATGCTCGCCGTTCGGCCCCACAACCTCCGAGAGGCTTGGAAGAGGCCTCCCCTGAAAGCTGGATTCCCACCGATCGTTTGTTTCAAATCTTAGCCCAGTAGCTGAAAAGTAGGCGCTAGAAATTCCTGCCAAAATCACATAGGTCGTCATGTTACAATTTAGTCAATAAAGGCCTCCTACTGGACCGTAACTGAGTGCTTTAATGCTCGCCGCTCGGCCCCAAAGCCTTCCAGAGGCTCAGGGGAGGCCTCCCCTGAAAGCTGGATTCCCACCGATCGTTTGTTTCAAATCTTAGCCCAGTAGCTGAAAAGTTGGCGCAAAAAAGTCCTGCCTAAGTCACATAGGTCGTCATGTTACAATTTAGTCAATAAAGGCCTACTCCTGGACCGAAACCGAGTGCTTTGACGCTCGCCGATAGGCCCCACGACCTCTGAGAGGCTTGGAAGTGGCCTCCCCTGAAATCTGGATTCCCAAGGATTGTCTGTGTGAATTCCTAGCCCGCTAGGGTGAAATTAAGCGACCTAAATTCGTGCCGAAGTCAAATCGGTCGTCATGGTACTCGAGCGAAACTGAGTGCTTTAAAGCTCGCCGTTCGGCCCCACATCCGTCCAGATACTCGGGGGAGGACTCCCCTGAAAGCTGGATTCCCACCGATAATGTGTTTCAAATCTTAGCGCACTAGGTCAAAAGTAAGCGCTAAAACGTCCTGCCAAAATTACATAGGTCGTCATGTTACAATTTAGTCAATATAGGCCTCCTACTCGAGCGAAACTGAGTGCTTTAACGCTCGCCGCTCGGCCCCACAGCCGTCCAGAGACTCGGGGGAGGACTACCCGGAAAGCTGGATTCCCACCGATCGTTTGTTTCAAATCTTAGCGCACGAGCTCAAAAGTAAGCGCTAAAAAGTCCTGCCAAAATCACATAGGTCGTCATGTTACAATTTATTCAATAAAGGCCTACTACTGGACCGAAACTGAGTGCTTTAACGCTCGCCGCTCGGCCCCAAAGCCGTCCAGAGACTCGGGGGAGGACTCCCCTGAAAGCTGGATTCCCACCGATCGTTTGTTTCAAATCTTAGCGCACTAGGTCAAAAGTAAGCGCTAAAACGTCCTGCCAAAGTCACATAGGTTGTCATGTTACAATTTAGTCAATAAAGGCCTAAGACTGGAGCGAAACCGAGTGCTTTGACGCTCGCCGTTAGGCCCCACAACCTCTGAGAGGCTTGGAAGTGGCCTCCCCTGAAAGCTGGATTCCCAAGGCTTGTCTGTGTAAATTCCTAGCCCGCTAGGAAGAAATTAGGCGACCTAAAGTCGTGCCGAAGTCAAATCGGTCGTCATGGTACTCGAGCGAAACAGAGTGCTTTGACGCTCGCCGTTCGGGCCCACGACTTCCGAGAGGCTTGGAAGCGGCCTCCCCTAAAAGCTGGATTCCCACCGATCGTTTTTCTCAAATCTTAGCCCACTAGCTCAAAGGTAGGCGCTAAAAAGTCTTGCCAAAGTCACATAGGTAGTGATGTTACAATTTAGTCAATAAAGGCCTCCTACTGGACCGAAACTGAGTGCTTTAACGCTCGCTGTTCGGCCCCACGACCTCCGAGAGGCTTGGAAGTGGCCTCCCCTGAAATCTGGATTCCCAAGGATTGTCTGTGTGAATTCCTAGCCCGCTAGGCTGAAATTAAGCGACCTAAATTCGTGCCGAAGTCAAATCGGTCGTCATGGTACTCGAGCCAAACTGAGTGCTTTAAAGCTCGCCGTTCGGCCCCACATCCGTCCAGATACTCGGCAGAGGACTCCCCTGAAAGCTGGATTCCCACCGATAATGTGTTTCAAATCTTAGCCCACTAGCTCAAAAGTAAGCGCTAAAAAGTCCTGCCAAAATCACATAGGTCGTCATGTTACAATTTATTCAATAAAGGCCTACTACTGGACCGAAACTGAGTGCTTTAACGCTCGCCGCTCGGCCCCAAAGCCGTCCAGAGACTCGGGGGAGGACTCCCCTGAAAGCTGGATTCCCACCGATCGTTTGTTTCAAATCTTAGCGCACTAGGTCAAAAGTAAGCGCTAAAACGTCCTGCCAAAGTCACATAGGTTGTCATGTTACAATTTAGTCAATAAAGGCCTAAGACTGGAGCGAAACCGAGTGCTTTGACGCTCGCCGTTAGGCCCCACAACCTCCGAGAGGCTTGTAAGAGGCCTCCCCTGAAATCTGGATTCCCAAGGATTGTCTGTGTGAATTCCTAGCCCGCTAGGCTGAAATTAAGCGACCTAAAGTCGTGCCGAAGTCAAATCGGTCGTCATGGTACTCGAGCGAAACTGAGTGCTTTAACGCTCGCCGCTCGGCCCCACAGCCGTCCAGAGACTCGGGGGAGGACTACCCGGAAAGCTGGATTCCCACCGATCGTTTGTTTCAAATCTTAGCGCACTAGGTCAAAAGAAAGCGATAAAACGTCCTGCCAAAGTCACATAGGTTGTCATGTTACAATTTAGTCAATAAAGGCCTACTACTGGAGCGAAACCGAGTGCTTTGACGCTCGCCGATAGGCCCCACGACCTCTGAGAGGCTTGGAAGTGGCCTCCCCTGAAATCTGGATTCCCAAGGATTGTCTGTGTGAATTCCTAGCCCGCTAGGCTGAAATTAAGCGACCTAAATTCGTGCCGAAGTCAAATCGGTCGTCATGGTACTCGAGCGAAACTGAGTGCTTTAAAGCTCGCCGTTCGGCCCCACATCCGTCCAGATACTCGGGGGAGGACTCCCCTGAAAGCTGGATTCCCACCGATAATGTGTTTCAAATCTTAGCCCACTAGCTCAAAAGTAAGCGCTAAAAAGTCCTGCCAAAATCACATAGGTCGTCATGTTACAATTTATTCAATAAAGGCCTACTACTGGACCGAAACCGAGTGCTTTAACGCTCGCCGCTCGGCCCCAAAGCCGTCCAGAGACTCGGGGGAGGACTCCCCTGAAAGCTGGATTCCCACCGATCGTTTGTTTCAAATCTTAGCGCACTAGGTCAAAAGTAAGCGCTAAAACGTCCTGCCAAAGTCACATAGGTTGTCATGTTACAATTTAGTCAATAAAGGCCTAAGACTGGAGCGAAACCGAGTGCTTTGACGCTCGCCGTTAGGCCCCACAACCTCCGAGAGGCTTGGAAGAGGCCTCCCCTGAAATCTGGATTCCCAAGGATTGTCTGTGTGAATTCCTAGCCCGCTAGGCTGAAATTAAGCGACCTAAAGTCGTGCCGAAGTCAAATCGGTCGTCATGGTACTCGAGCGAAACTGAGTGCTTTAACGCTCGCCGCTCGGCCCCACAGCCGTCCAGAGACTCGGGAAAGGACTACCCGGAAAGCTGGATTCCCACCGATCGTTTGTTTCAAATCTTAGCGCACTAGGTCAAAAGAAAGCGCTAAAACGTCCTGCCAAAGTCACATAGGTTGTCATGTTACAATTTAGTCAATAAAGGCCTACTACTGGAGCGAAACCGAGTGCTTTGACGCTCGCCGATAGGCCCCACGACCTCTGAGAGGCTTGGAAGTGGCCTCCCCTGAAAT
>NW_026904486.1:0-19603 GCF_024500275.1 Phycodurus eques | reverse complement strand
AAATGATTACCTTTGTGATTTCGGCAGAACTTTTAAACCTTTAAGTTTGAGCTAGGAGACTGACATTCGACACACTCGATCGTTTTGAATCCACCTTTCAGATGAGGTCTCTTGCAATCCTCTCGGAGTTCGTGCGGCCGAGCGGCGACTGTCAAAGCATTCAGTTTCGCTCCAGTAGTAGGCCTTTATTGACTAAATTGTCACATGATGACCTATGTGATTTCGGCAGAACTTTAGAACCCTTAAGTTTGAGCTAGTAGGCTGACCTTCGAGACACTCGATCGTTTTGAATCCACCTTTCACATGACGTATTTTCCAAGCTTCTCGGAGGTCGTGCGGCCGAAACACGAGCGTCGAATCATTCCGTTTCGCTCCATTAGTAGGCCTTTATTGACGAAATTGAAACATGACGACCTATGTGATTTCGGCAGAACTTTTGATCCCTTAAGTTTGAGCTAGTGGGCTGACGTTCGACACATTCGATCGTTTTGAATCCACCTTTCAGATGACGTCTTTTCCAAGCTTCTCGGAGGTCGTGCGGCCGAAACACGAGCGTCGAAGCATTCCGTTTCGCTCCAGTAGTAGGCCTTTATTGACGAAATTGAAACATGACGACCTATGTGATTTCGGCAGAACGTTTGATCCCTTAAGTTTGAGCTAGTGGGCTGACGTTCGACACACTCGATCGTTGTGAATCCACCTTTCAGACGATGTGTCTTCCAATCCTCTCGGAGTTCGTACAGCCAAAACACGAGCTTCGAACCATTCCGTTTCGCTCCAGTAGTTGGCCTTTATTGACTAAATTGTAACATGACGACCTATGTGATTTCGGCAGAACTTTTGAACCCTTAAGTTTGAGCTTGTGGGCTGACGTTCGACACACTCGATCGTTGTGAATCCACCTTTCAGATGAGGTCTCTTCCAAGCCTCTCGGAGGTCGTGCGGCTCAAACACGAGCGTCGAAGCCTTCCGTTTCGCTCCAGTAGTTGGCCTTTATTGACTAAATTGAAACATGACGACCTATGTGATTTCGGCAGAACTTTTGAACCCTTAAGTTTGAGATTGTGGGCTGACGTTCGACACACTCGATCGTTGTGAATCCACCTTTCAGATGAGGTCTCTTCCAAGCCTCTCGGAGGTCGTGCAGCCGAAACACGAGCTTCGAAGCATTCCGTTTCGCTCCAGGAGTAGGCCTTTATTGACTAAATTGTCACATGATGACCTTTGTGATTTCGGCAGAACTTTTGAACCTTTAAGTTTGAGCTTGTAGACTGACATTCGACACACTCGATCGTTTTGAATCCACCTTTCAGATGAGGTCTCTTGCAATCCTCTCGGAGTTCGTGCGGCCGAGCGGCGACTGTCAAAGCATTCAGTTTCGCTCCAGTAGTAGGCCTTTATTGACTAAATTGTAACATGTCGACCTATGTGATTTCGGCAGAACTTTAGAACCCTATAGTTTGAGCTAGTAGGCTGACCTTCGAGACACTCGATCGTTTTGAATCCTCCTTTCAGATAACGTCTTTTCCAAGCTTCTCGGAGGTCGTGCGGCCGAAACACGAGCGTCGAAGCATTCCGTTTCGCTCCAGGAGTAGGCCTTTATTGACTAAATTGTCACATGATGACCTTTGTGATTTCGGCAGAACTTTTGAACCTTTAAGTTTGAGCTAGGAGACTGACATTCGACACACTCGATCGTTTTGAATCCACCTTTCAGATGAGGTCTCTTGCAATCCTCTCGGAGTTCGTGCGGCCGAGCGGCGACTGTCAAAGCATTCAGTTTCGCTCCAGTAGTAGGCCTTTATTGACTAAATTGTCACATGATGACCTACGTGATTTCGGCAGAACTTTAGAACCCTTAAGTTTGAGCTAGTAGGCTGACCTTCGAGACACTCGATCGTTTTGAATCCACCTTTCAGATGAGGTCTTTTCCAAGCTTCTCGGAGGTCGTGCGGCCGGAACACGAGCATCGAAGCATTCCGTTTCCTTCCAGTAGGAGGCCATTATTGACTAAATTGTAACATGACGACCTATGTGATTTCGGCAGAACTTTTGAACCCTTAAGTTTGAACTAGTGGGCTGACGTTTGACACACTCGATCGTTGTGAAACCACCTTTCAGATGACGTCTCTTCCAAGCCTCTCAGACTTCGTGCGGCCGAGCGGCGACTGTCAAAGCATTCAGTTTCGTTCCAGTAGTAGGCCTTTATTGACTAAATTGTAACATGACAACCAATGTGATTTCGGCAGAACTTTTGAACCCTTAAGTTTGAGCTTGTGGGCTGACGTTCGACACACTCGATCGTTGTGAATCCACCTTTCAGATGAGGTCTCTTCCAATCCTCTCGGAGTTCGTGCAGCCGAAACACGAGCTTCGAAGCATTCCGTTTCGCTCCAATAGTAGGCCTTTATTGACTAAATTGTAATATGTCGACCTATGTGATTTCGGTAGAACTTTAGAACCCTTAAGTTTGAGCTAGTAGGCTGACCTTCGACACACTCGATCGTTTTGAATCCACCTTTCAGATGAGGTCTTTTCCAAGCTTCTCGGAGGTCGTGCGGCCGGAACACGAGCATCGAAGCATTCCGTTTCCTTCCAGTAGGAGGCCATTATTGACTAAATTGAAACATGACGACCGATGTGATTTCGGCAGAACTTTTGATCCCTTAAGTTTGAGCTAGTGGGCTGACGTTCGACACACTTGATCGTTGTGAATCCACCTTTCAGATGAGGTCTCTTTCAAGCCTCTCGGAGGTCGTGCGCCTGAAACACGAGCGTCGAAGCATTCCGTTTCGCTCCAGTAGTAGGCCTTTATTGACTAAATTGAAACATGACGACCTATGTGATTTCGGCAGAACTTTGGAACCCTTAAGTTTGAGCTAGTGGGCTGACGTTCGACACACTCGATCGTTGTGAATCCACCTTTCAGATGAGGTCTCTTCCAATCCTCTCGGAGTTCGTGCAGCCGAAACACGAGCTTCGAAGCATTCCGTTTCGCTCCAATAGTAGGCCTTTATTGACTAAATTGTAACATGACGACCTATGTGATTTTGGCAGAACCTTTGAACCCTTAAGTTTGAGATTGTGGGCTGACATTCGACACACTCGATCGTTCTGAATCCACCTTTCGGATGAGGTCTCTTCCAAGCCTCTCGGAGGTCGTGCGGCCGAAACACAAGCGTCGAAGCATTCCGTTTCGCTCCAGTCGTAGGCCTTTATTGACTAAATTGTAACATGACGACCTTTGTGATTTCGGCAGAACTTTTGAACCCTTAAATTTGAGCTAGTCGGCTGACATTCGACACACTCGATCGTTGTGAATCCACCTTTCAGATGAGATCTCTTCCAAGCCTCTCGGAGTTCGTGCGGCCGAAGCACGAGCATCGAAGCATTCCGTTTCGTTCCAGTAGTAGGCCTTTATTGTCTAAATTGTAACATGATGACCTATGTGATTTCGGCAGAACTTTTGATCCCTTAAATTTGAGCTTGTGGGCTGACGTTCGACACACTTGATCGTTGTGAATCCACCTTTCAGATGAGGTCTCTTCCAAGCTTCTCGGAGGCCGTGCGCCTGAAACACGAGCGTCGAAGCATTCCGTTTCGCTCCAGTAGTAGGCCTTTATTGACTAAATTGAAACATGACGACCTATGTGATTTCGGCAGAACTTTTGATCCCTTAAGTTTGAGCTAGTGGGCTGACGTTCGACACACTCGATCGTTGTGAATCCACCTTTCAGATGATGTCTCTTCCAATCCTCTCGGAGTTCGTGCAGCCGAAACACGAGCTTCGAAGCATTCCGTTTCGCTCCAGTAGTTGGCCTTTATTGACTAAATTGTAACATGACGACCTCTGTGATTTATGCAGAACTTTTGAACCCTTAAGTTTGAACTAGTGGGCTGACGTTCGACACACTCGATCGTTGGGAATCCACCTTTCAGATGAGGTCTCTTCCAAGCCTCTCGTAGGTCGTGCGGCCGAAACACGAGCGTCGAAGCATTACGTTTCGCTCCAGTACTAGTCCTTTGACTAAATTGTAACATGACGACCTATGTGATTTCGGCAGAACTTTTGAACCCTTAAGTTTGAGCTTGTGGGCTGACGTTCGACACACTCGATCGTTGTGAATCCACCTTTCAGATGAGGTCTCTTCCAATCCTCTCGGAGTTCGTGCAGCCGAAACACGAGCTTCGAAGCATTCCGTTTTGCTCCAATAGTAGGCCTTTATTGACTAAATTGTAACATGTCGACCTATGTGATTTCGGCAGAACTTTAGAACCCTTATGTTTTATCTAGTAGGCTGACCTTCGACACACTCGATCGTTTTGAATCCACCTTTCAGATGAGGTCTCTTCCAATCCTCTCGGAGTTCGTGCAGCCGAAACACGAGCTTCGAAGTATTCCGTTTCGCTCCAATAGTAGGCCTTTATTGACTAAATTGTAACATGACGACCTATGTGATTTCGGCAGAACCTTTGAACCCTTAAGTTTGAGATTGTGGGCTGACATTCGACACACTCGATCCTTGTGAATCCACCTTTCAGATGAGGTCTCTTCCAAGCCTCTCGGAGGTTGTGCGGCCGAAACACAATTGTCGAAGCATTCCGTTTCGCTCCAGTCGTAGGCCTTTATTGACTAAATTGTAACATGACGACCGATATGATTTCGGCAGAACTTTTGAACCCTTAAGTTTGAGCTAGTGGGCTGACGTTCGACACATTCGATCGTTTTGAATCCACCTTTCAGATGACGTCTTTTCCAAGCTTCTCGGAGGTCGTGCGGCCGAAACACGAGCGTCGAAGCATTCCGTTTAGCTCCAGTAGTAGGCCTTTATTGACGAAATTGAAACATGACGACCTATGTGATTTCGGCAGAACGTTTGATCCCTTAAGTTTGAGCTAGTGGGCTGACGTTCGACACACTCGATCGTTGTGAATCCACCTTTCAGACGATGTGTCTTCCAATCCTCTCGGAGTTCGTACAGCCAAAACACGAGCTTCGAACCATTCCGTTTCGCTCCAGTAGTTGGCCTTTATTGACTAAATTGTAACATGACGACCTATGTGATTTCGGCAGAACTTTTGAACCCTTAAGTTTGAGCTTGTGGGCTGACGTTCGACACACTCGATCGTTGTGAATCCACCTTTCAGATGAGGTCTCTTCCAAGCCTCTCGGAGGTCGTGCGGCTCAAACACGAGCGTCGAAGCCTTCCGTTTCGCTCCAGTAGTTGGCCTTTATTGACTAAATTGAAACATGACGACCTATGTGATTTCGGCAGAACTTTTGAACCCTTAAGTTTGAGATTGTGGGCTGACGTTCGACACACTCGATCGTTGTGAATCCACCTTTCAGATGAGGTCTCTTCCAAGCCTCTCGGAGGTCGTGCAGCCGAAACACGAGCTTCGAAGCATTCCGTTTCGCTCCAGGAGTAGGCCTTTATTGACTAAATTGTCACATGATGACCTTTGTGATTTCGGCAGAACTTTTGAACCTTTAAGTTTGAGCTTGTAGACTGACATTCGACACACTCGATCGTTTTGAATCCACCTTTCAGATGAGGTCTCTTGCAATCCTCTCGGAGTTCGTGCGGCCGAGCGGCGACTGTCAAAGCATTCAGTTTCGCTCCAGTAGTAGGCCTTTATTGACTAAATTGTAACATGTCGACCTATGTGATTTCGGCAGAACTTTAGAACCCTATAGTTTGAGCTAGTAGGCTGACCTTCGAGACACTCGATCGTTTTGAATCCTCCTTTCAGATAACGTCTTTTCCAAGCTTCTCGGAGGTCGTGCGGCCGAAACACGAGCGTCGAAGCATTCCGTTTCGCTCCAGGAGTAGGCCTTTATTGACTAAATTGTCACATGATGACCTTTGTGATTTCGGCAGAACTTTTGAACCTTTAAGTTTGAGCTAGGAGACTGACATTCGACACACTCGATCGTTTTGAATCCACCTTTCAGATGAGGTCTCTTGCAATCCTCTCGGAGTTCGTGCGGCCGAGCGGCGACTGTCAAAGCATTCAGTTTCGCTCCAGTAGTAGGCCTTTATTGACTAAATTGTCACATGATGACCTACGTGATTTCGGCAGAACTTTAGAACCCTTAAGTTTGAGCTAGTAGGCTGACCTTCGAGACACTCGATCGTTTTGAATCCACCTTTCAGATGAGGTCTTTTCCAAGCTTCTCGGAGGTCGTGCGGCCGGAACACGAGCATCGAAGCATTCCGTTTCCTTCCAGTAGGAGGCCATTATTGACTAAATTGTAACATGACGACCTATGTGATTTCGGCAGAACTTTTGAACCCTTAAGTTTGAACTAGTGGGCTGACGTTTGACACACTCGATCGTTGTGAAACCACCTTTCAGATGACGTCTCTTCCAAGCCTCTCAGACTTCGTGCGGCCGAGCGGCGACTGTCAAAGCATTCAGTTTCGTTCCAGTAGTAGGCCTTTATTGACTAAATTGTAACATGACAACCAATGTGATTTCGGCAGAACTTTTGAACCCTTAAGTTTGAGCTTGTGGGCTGACGTTCGACACACTCGATCGTTGTGAATCCACCTTTCAGATGAGGTCTCTTCCAATCCTCTCGGAGTTCGTGCAGCCGAAACACGAGCTTCGAAGCATTCCGTTTCGCTCCAATAGTAGGCCTTTATTGACTAAATTGTAATATGTCGACCTATGTGATTTCGGTAGAACTTTAGAACCCTTAAGTTTGAGCTAGTAGGCTGACCTTCGACACACTCGATCGTTTTGAATCCACCTTTCAGATGAGGTCTTTTCCAAGCTTCTCGGAGGTCGTGCGGCCGGAACACGAGCATCGAAGCATTCCGTTTCCTTCCAGTAGGAGGCCATTATTGACTAAATTGAAACATGACGACCGATGTGATTTCGGCAGAACTTTTGATCCCTTAAGTTTGAGCTAGTGGGCTGACGTTCGACACACTTGATCGTTGTGAATCCACCTTTCAGATGAGGTCTCTTTCAAGCCTCTCGGAGGTCGTGCGCCTGAAACACGAGCGTCGAAGCATTCCGTTTCGCTCCAGTAGTAGGCCTTTATTGACTAAATTGAAACATGACGACCTATGTGATTTCGGCAGAACTTTGGAACCCTTAAGTTTGAGCTAGTGGGCTGACGTTCGACACACTCGATCGTTGTGAATCCACCTTTCAGATGAGGTCTCTTCCAATCCTCTCGGAGTTCGTGCAGCCGAAACACGAGCTTCGAAGCATTCCGTTTCGCTCCAATAGTAGGCCTTTATTGACTAAATTGTAACATGACGACCTATGTGATTTTGGCAGAACCTTTGAACCCTTAAGTTTGAGATTGTGGGCTGACATTCGACACACTCGATCGTTCTGAATCCACCTTTCGGATGAGGTCTCTTCCAAGCCTCTCGGAGGTCGTGCGGCCGAAACACAAGCGTCGAAGCATTCCGTTTCGCTCCAGTCGTAGGCCTTTATTGACTAAATTGTAACATGACGACCTTTGTGATTTCGGCAGAACTTTTGAACCCTTAAATTTGAGCTAGTCGGCTGACATTCGACACACTCGATCGTTGTGAATCCACCTTTCAGATGAGATCTCTTCCAAGCCTCTCGGAGTTCGTGCGGCCGAAGCACGAGCATCGAAGCATTCCGTTTCGTTCCAGTAGTAGGCCTTTATTGTCTAAATTGTAACATGATGACCTATGTGATTTCGGCAGAACTTTTGATCCCTTAAATTTGAGCTTGTGGGCTGACGTTCGACACACTTGATCGTTGTGAATCCACCTTTCAGATGAGGTCTCTTCCAAGCTTCTCGGAGGCCGTGCGCCTGAAACACGAGCGTCGAAGCATTCCGTTTCGCTCCAGTAGTAGGCCTTTATTGACTAAATTGAAACATGACGACCTATGTGATTTCGGCAGAACTTTTGATCCCTTAAGTTTGAGCTAGTGGGCTGACGTTCGACACACTCGATCGTTGTGAATCCACCTTTCAGATGAGGTCTCTTCCAATCCTCTCGGAGTTCGTGCAGCCGAAACACGAGCTTCGAAGCATTCCGTTTCGCTCCAATAGTAGGCCTTTATTGACTAAATTGTAACATGACGACCTATGTGATTTTGGCAGAACCTTTGAACCCTTAAGTTTGAGATTGTGGGCTGACATTCGACACACTCGATCGTTCTGAATCCACCTTTCGGATGAGGTCTCTTCCAAGCCTCTCGGAGGTCGTGCGGCCGAAACACAAGCGTCGAAGCATTCCGTTTCGCTCCAGTCGTAGGCCTTTATTGACTAAATTGTAACATGACGACCTTTGTGATTTCGGCAGAACTTTTGAACCCTTAAATTTGAGCTAGTCGGCTGACATTCGACACACTCGATCGTTGTGAATCCACCTTTCAGATGAGATCTCTTCCAAGCCTCTCGGAGTTCGTGCGGCCGAAGCACGAGCATCGAAGCATTCCGTTTCGTTCCAGTAGTAGGCCTTTATTGTCTAAATTGTAACATGATGACCTATGTGATTTCGGCAGAACTTTTGATCCCTTAAATTTGAGCTTGTGGGCTGACGTTCGACACACTTGATCGTTGTGAATCCACCTTTCAGATGAGGTCTCTTCCAAGCTTCTCGGAGGCCGTGCGCCTGAAACACGAGCGTCGAAGCATTCCGTTTCGCTCCAGTAGTAGGCCTTTATTGACTAAATTGAAACATGACGACCTATGTGATTTCGGCAGAACTTTTGATCCCTTAAGTTTGAGCTAGTGGGCTGACGTTCGACACACTCGATCGTTGTGAATCCACCTTTCAGATGATGTCTCTTCCAATCCTCTCGGAGTTCGTGCAGCCGAAACACGAGCTTCGAAGCATTCCGTTTCGCTCCAGTAGTTGGCCTTTATTGACTAAATTGTAACATGACGACCTCTGTGATTTATGCAGAACTTTTGAACCCTTAAGTTTGAACTAGTGGGCTGACGTTCGACACACTCGATCGTTGGGAATCCACCTTTCAGATGAGGTCTCTTCCAAGCCTCTCGTAGGTCGTGCGGCCGAAACACGAGCGTCGAAGCATTACGTTTCGCTCCAGTACTAGTCCTTTGACTAAATTGTAACATGACGACCTATGTGATTTCGGCAGAACTTTTGAACCCTTAAGTTTGAGCTTGTGGGCTGACGTTCGACACACTCGATCGTTGTGAATCCACCTTTCAGATGAGGTCTCTTCCAATCCTCTCGGAGTTCGTGCAGCCGAAACACGAGCTTCGAAGCATTCCGTTTTGCTCCAATAGTAGGCCTTTATTGACTAAATTGTAACATGTCGACCTATGTGATTTCGGCAGAACTTTAGAACCCTTATGTTTTATCTAGTAGGCTGACCTTCGACACACTCGATCGTTTTGAATCCACCTTTCAGATGAGGTCTCTTCCAATCCTCTCGGAGTTCGTGCAGCCGAAACACGAGCTTCGAAGTATTCCGTTTCGCTCCAATAGTAGGCCTTTATTGACTAAATTGTAACATGACGACCTATGTGATTTCGGCAGAACCTTTGAACCCTTAAGTTTGAGATTGTGGGCTGACATTCGACACACTCGATCCTTGTGAATCCACCTTTCAGATGAGGTCTCTTCCAAGCCTCTCGGAGGTTGTGCGGCCGAAACACAATTGTCGAAGCATTCCGTTTCGCTCCAGTCGTAGGCCTTTATTGACTAAATTGTAACATGACGACCGATATGATTTCGGCAGAACTTTTGAACCCTTAAGTTTGAGATTATGGGCTGACGTTCAACACACTCGATCGTTGTGAATCCACCTTTCAGATGAGGTCTCTTCCAATCCTCTCGGAGTTCGTGCAGCCGAAACACGAGCTTCGAAGCATTCCGTTTCGCTCCAATAGTAGGCCTTTATTGACTAAATTGTAATATGTCGACCTATGTGATTTCGGTAGAACTTTAGAACCCTTAAGTTTGAGCTAGTAGGCTGACCTTCGACACACTCGATCGTTTTGAATCCACCTTTCAGATGAGGTCTTTTCCAAGCTTCTCGGAGGTCGTGCGGCCGGAACACGAGCATCGAAGCATTCCGTTTCCTTCCAGTAGGAGGCCATTATTGACTAAATTGAAACATGACGACCGATGTGATTTCGGCAGAACTTTTGAACTCTTAAGTTTGAGCTAGTGGGCTGACGTTCGACACACTCGATCGTTGTGAATCCACCTTTCAGATGAGGTCTCTTCCAAGCCTCTCGGAGGTCGTGCGGCTGAAACACGAGCGTCGAAGCATTCCGTTTCGCTCCAGTAGTAGGCCTTTATTGACTAAATTGAAACATGACGACCTATGTGATTTCGGCAGAACTTTGGAACCCTTAAGTTTGAGCTAGTGGGCTGACGTTCGACACACTCGATCGTTGTGAATCCACCTTTCAGATGAGGTCTCTTCCAATCCTCTCGGAGTTCGTGCAGTCGAAACACGAGCTTCGAAGCATTCCGTTTCGCTCCAATAGTAGGCCTTTATTGACTAAATTGTAACATGACGATCTATGTGATTTCGGCAGAACCTTTGAACCCTTAAGTTTGAGATTGTGGGCTGACATTCGACACACTCGATCGTTGTGAATCCACCTTTCAGATGAGGTCTCTTCCAAGCCTCTCGGAGGTCGTGCGGCCGAAACACAAGCGTCGAAGCATTCCGTTTCGCTCCAGTCGGAGGCCTTTATAGACTAAATTGTAACATGACGACCGATATGATTTCGGCAGAACCTTTGAACCCTTAAGTTTGAGATTGTGGGCTGACATTCGACACACTCGATCCTTGTGAATCCACCTTTCAGATGAGGTCTCTTCCAAGCCTCTCGGAGGTTGTGCGGCCGAAACACAATTGTCGAAGCATTCCGTTTCGCTCCAGTCGTAGGCCTTTATTGACTAAATTGTAACATGACGACCGATATGATTTCGGCAGAACTTTTGTACCCTTACGTTTGAGATTATGGGCTGACGTTCGACACACTCGATCGCTGTGAATCCACCTTTCAGATGAGGTCTCTTCCAATCCTCTCGGAGTTCGTGCAGCCGAAACACGAGCTTCGAAGCATTCCGTTTCGCTCCAATAGTAGGCCTTTATTGACTAAATTGTAATATGTCGACCTATGTGATTTCGGTAGAACTTTAGATCCCTTAAGTTTGAGCTAGTAGGCTGACCTTCGACACACTCGATCGTTTTGAATCCACCTTTCAGATGAGGTCTTTTCCAAGCTTCTCGGAGGTCGTGCGGCCGGAACACGAGCATCGAAGCATTCCGTTTCCTTCCAGTAGGAGGCCATTATTGACTAAATTGAAACATGACGACCGATGTGATTTCGGCAGAACTTTTGAACTCTTAAGTTTGAGCTAGTGGGCTGACGTTCGACACACTCGATCGTTGTGAATCCACCTTTCAGATGAGGTCTCTTCCAAGCCTCTCGGAGGTCGTGCGGCTGAAACACGAGCGTCGAAGCATTCCGTTTCGCTCCAGTAGTAGGCCTTTATTGACTAAATTGAAACATGACGACCTATGTGATTTCGGCAGAACTTTGGAACCCTTAAGTTTGAGCTAGTGGGCTGACGTTCGACACACTCGATCGTTGTGAATCCACCTTTCAGATGAGGTCTTTTCCAAGCTTCTCGGAGATCGTGCGGCAGAAACACGAGCGTCGAAGCATTCCGTTTAGCTCCAGTAGGAAGCCTTTATTGACTAAATTGTAACATGACGACCTATGTGATTTAGGCAGAACTTTTGAACCTTTAAGTTTGAGCTAGTAGACTGACGTTCGACACACTCCATCTTTGGGAATCCACCTTTCAGATGAGGTCTCTTCCAAACCTCTCGTAGGTCGTGCGGCCGAAACACGAGCGTCGAAGCATTCCGTTTCGCTCCAGTACTAGTCCTTTGACTAAATTGTAACATGACGCCCGATGTGATTTCGGCAGAACCTTTGAACTCTTAAGTTTGAGATTGTGGGCTGACGTTCGACACACTCGATCGTTGTGAATCCACCTTTCAGATGAGGTCTCTTCCAAGCCTCTCGGAGGTCGTGCGGCCGAAACACAAGCGTCGAAGCATTCCGTTTCGCTCCAGTCTTAGGCCTTTATTGACTAAATTGTAACATGACGACCGATATGATTTCGGCAGAGCTTTTGAACCCTGAAGTTTGAGCTAGTGGGCTGACGTTCGACACACTCGATCGTTGTGAATCCACCTTTCAGACGAGGTCTCTTCCAATCCTCTCGGAGTTCGTGCAGCCGAAACCCGAGCTTCGAAGCATTCCGTTTCGCTCCAGTGGTAGGCCTTTATTGACTAAATTGCAACATGTCGACCTATGTGATTTCGGCAGAACTTTAGAACCCTTAAGTTTGAGCTAGTAGGCTGACCTTCGAAACACTCGATCGTTGTGAATCCACCTTTCAGATGAGGTCTCTTCCAATCCTCTCGGAGTTCGTGCAGCCGAAACCCGAGCTTCGAAGCATTCCGTTTCTCTCCAGTGGTAGGCCTTTATTGACTAAATTGCAACATGTCGACCTATGTGATTTCGGCAGAACTTTAGAACCCTTAAGTTTGAGCTAGTAGGCTGACCTTCGAAACACTCGATCGTTTTGAATCCACCTTTCAGATGACGTCTTTTCCAAGCTTCTCGGAGATCGTGCGGCAGAAACACGAGCGTCGAAGCATTCCGTTTAGCTCCAGTAGGAAGCCTTTATTGACTAAATTGTAACATGACGACCTATGTGATTTAGGCAGAACTTTTGAACCTTTAAGTTTGAGCTAGTAGACTGACATTCGACACACTCGATCGTTTTGAATCCACCTTTCAGATGAGGTCTCTTCCAAGCCTCTCGGAGTTCGTGCAGCCGAAACACGAGCTTCGAAGCATTCCGTTTCGCTCCAGTAGTTGGCCTTTATTGACTAAATTGTAACATGACGAGCTATGTGATTTATGCAGAACTTTTGAACCCTTAAGTTTGAACTAGTGGGCTGACGTTCGACACACTCCATCTTTGGGAATCCACCTTTCAGATGAGGTCTCTTCAAACCTCTCGTAGGTCGTGCGGCCGAAACACGAGCGTCGAAGCATTCCGTTTCGCTCCAGTACTAGTCCTTTTGACTAAATTGTAACATGACGCCCGATGTGATTTCGGCAGAACTTTTGAACCTCTTAAGTTTGAGATTGTGGGCTGACGTTCGACACACTCGATCGTTGTGAATCCACCTTTCAGATGAGGTCTCTTCCAAGCCTCTCGGAGGTCGTGCGGCTGAAACACGAGCGTTGAAGCATTCCGTTTCGCTCCAGTAGTAGGCCTTTATTGACTAAATTGAAACATGACGACCTATGTGATTTCGGCAGAACTTTGGAACCCTTAAGTTTGAGCTAGTGGGCTGACGTTCGACACACTCGATCGTTGTGAATCTACCTTTCAGATGAGGTCTCTTCCAATCCTCTCGGAGGTCGTGCAGGCCGAAACACGAGCGTCGAAGCATTCCGTTTCGCTCCAGTAGTAGGCCTTTATTGACTAAATTGTAACATGACGACCTTTTTGATTTCGGCAGAACCTTTGAACCCTTAAGTTTGAGATTGTGGGCTGACATTCGACACACTCGATCGTTTGGGAATCCACCTTTCAGATGAGGTCTCTTCCAAACCTCTCGTAGGTCGTGCGGCCGAAACACGAGCGTCGAAGCATTCCGTTTCGCTCCAGTACTAGTCCTTTTGACTAAATTGTAACATGACGCCCGATGTGATTTCGGCAGAACCTTTGAACTCTTAAGTTTGAGATTGTGGGCTGACGTTCGACACACTCGATCGTTGTGAATCCACCTTTCAGATGAGGTCTCTTCCAAGCCTCTCGGAGGTCGTGCGGCCGAAACACAAGCGTCGAAGCATTCCGTTTCGCTCCAGTCTTAGGCCTTTATTGACTAAATTGTAACATGACGACCGATATGATTTCGGCAGAGCTTTTGAACCCTGAAGTTTGAGCTAGTGGGCTGACGTTCGACACACTCGATCGTTGTGAATCCACCTTTCAGACGAGGTCTCTTCCAATCCTCTCGGAGTTCGTGCAGCCGAAACCCGAGCTTCGAAGCATTCCGTTTCGCTCCAGTGGTAGGCCATTTATTGACTAAATTGCAACATGTCGACCTATGTGATTTCGGCAGAACTTTAGAACCCTTAAGTTTGAGCTAGTAGGCTGACCTTCGAAACACTCGATCGTTGTGAATCCACCTTTCAGATGAGGTCTCTTCCAATCCTCTCGGAGTTCGTGCGGCCTGAAACACGAGCTTCGAAGCATTCCGTTTCTCTCCAGTAGGTAGGCCTTTATTGACTAAATTGCAACATGATCGACCTATGTGATTTCGGCAGAACTTTAGAACCCTTAAGTTTGAGCTAGTAGGCTGACCTTCGACACACTCGATCGTTGTGAATCCACCTTTCAGATGAGGTCTCTTCCAATCCTCTCGGAGTTCGTGCAGTCGAAACACGAGCTTCGAAGCATTCCGTTTCGCTCCAATAGTAGGCCTTTATTGACTAAATTGTAACATGACGATCTATGTGATTTCGGCAGAACCTTTGAACCCTTAAGTTTGAGATTGTGGGCTGACATTCGACACACTCGATCGTTGTGAATCCACCTTTCAGATGAGGTCTCTTCCAAGCCTCTCGGAGGTCGTGCGGCCGAAACACAACCGTCGAAGCATTCCGTTTCGCTCCAGTCTTAGGCCTTTATTGACTAAATTGTAACATGACGACCGATATGATTTCGGCAGAGCTTTTGAACCCTGAAGTTTGAGCTAGTGGGCTGACGTTCGACACACTCGATCGTTGTGAATCCACCTTTCAGATGAGGTCTCTTCCAATCCTCTCGGAGTTCGTGCAGCCGAAACCCGAGCTTCGAAGCATTCCGTTTCGCTCCAGTGGTAGGCCTTTATTGACTAAATTGCAACATGTCGACCTATGTGATTTCGGCAGAACTTTAGAACCCTTAAGTTTGAGCTAGTAGGCTGACCTTCGAAACACTCGATCGTTTTGAATCCAGCTTTCAGATGACGTCTTTTCCAAGCTTCTCGGAGATCGTGCGGCAGAAACACGAGCGTCGAAGCATTCCGTTTAGCTCCAGTAGGAAGCCTTTATTGACTAAATTGTAACATGACGACCTATGTGATTTAGGCAGAACTTTTGAACCTTTAAGTTTGAGCTAGTAGACTGACGTTCGACACACTCCATCTTTGGGAATCCACCTTTCAGATGAGGTCTCTTCCAAACCTCTCGTAGGTCGTGCGGCCGAAACACGAGCGTCGAAGCATTCCGTTTCGCTCCAGTACTAGTCCTTTGACTAAATTGTAACATGACGCCCGATGTGATTTCGGCAGAACCTTTGAACTCTTAAGTTTGAGATTGTGGGCTGACGTTCGACACACTCGATCGTTGTGAATCCACCTTTCAGATGAGGTCTCTTCCAAGCCTCTCGGAGGTCGTGCGGCCGAAACACAAGCGTCGAAGCATTCCGTTTCGCTCCAGTCTTAGGCCTTTATTGACTAAATTGTAACATGACGACCGATATGATTTCGGCAGAGCTTTTGAACCCTGAAGTTTGAGCTAGTGGGCTGACGTTCGACACACTCGATCGTTGTGAATCCACCTTTCAGACGAGGTCTCTTCCAATCCTCTCGGAGTTCGTGCAGCCGAAACCCGAGCTTCGAAGCATTCCGTTTCGCTCCAGTGGTAGGCCTTTATTGACTAAATTGCAACATGTCGACCTATGTGATTTCGGCAGAACTTTAGAACCCTTAAGTTTGAGCTAGTAGGCTGACCTTCGAAACACTCGATCGTTGTGAATCCACCTTTCAGATGAGGTCTCTTCCAATCCTCTCGGAGTTCGTGCAGCCGAAACCCGAGCTTCGAAGCATTCCGTTTCTCTCCAGTGGTAGGCCTTTATTGACTAAATTGCAACATGTCGACCTATGTGATTTCGGCAGAACTTTAGAACCCTTAAGTTTGAGCTAGTAGGCTGACCTTCGAAACACTCGATCGTTTTGAATCCACCTTTCAGATGAGGTCTCTTCCAATCCTCTCGGAGTTCGTGCAGTCGAAACACGAGCTTCGAAGCATTCCGTTTCGCTCCAATAGTAGGCCTTTATTGACTAAATTGTAACATGACGATCTATGTGATTTCGGCAGAACCTTTGAACCCTTAAGTTTGAGATTGTGGGCTGACATTCGACACACTCGATCGTTGTGAATCCACCTTTCAGATGAGGTCTCTTCCAAGCCTCTCGGAGGTCGTGCGGCCGAAACACAACCGTCGAAGCATTCCGTTTCGCTCCAGTCTTAGGCCTTTATTGACTAAATTGTAACATGACGACCGATATGATTTCGGCAGAGCTTTTGAACCCTGAAGTTTGAGCTAGTGGGCTGACGTTCGACACACTCGATCGTTGTGAATCCACCTTTCAGATGAGGTCTCTTCCAATCCTCTCGGAGTTCGTGCAGCCGAAACCCGAGCTTCGAAGCATTCCGTTTCGCTCCAGTGGTAGGCCTTTATTGACTAAATTGCAACATGTCGACCTATGTGATTTCGGCAGAACTTTAGAACCCTTAAGTTTGAGCTAGTAGGCTGACCTTCGAAACACTCGATCGTTTTGAATCCAGCTTTCAGATGACGTCTTTTCCAAGCTTCTCGGAGATCGTGCGGCAGAAACACGAGCGTCGAAGCATTCCGTTTAGCTCCAGTAGGAAGCCTTTATTGACTAAATTGTAACATGACGACCTATGTGATTTAGGCAGAACTTTTGAACCTTTAAGTTTGAGCTAGTAGACTGACGTTCGACACACTCCATCTTTGGGAATCCACCTTTCAGATGAGGTCTCTTCCAAACCTCTCGTAGGTCGTGCGGCCGAAACACGAGCGTCGAAGCATTCCGTTTCGCTCCAGTACTAGTCCTTTGACTAAATTGTAACATGACGCCCGATGTGATTTCGGCAGAACCTTTGAACTCTTAAGTTTGAGATTGTGGGCTGACGTTCGACACACTCGATCGTTGTGAATCCACCTTTCAGATGAGGTCTCTTCCAAGCCTCTCGGAGGTCGTGCGGCCGAAACACAAGCGTCGAAGCATTCCGTTTCGCTCCAGTCTTAGGCCTTTATTGACTAAATTGTAACATGACGACCGATATGATTTCGGCAGAGCTTTTGAACCCTGAAGTTTGAGCTAGTGGGCTGACGTTCGACACACTCGATCGTTGTGAATCCACCTTTCAGACGAGGTCTCTTCCAATCCTCTCGGAGTTCGTGCAGCCGAAACCCGAGCTTCGAAGCATTCCGTTTCGCTCCAGTGGTAGGCCTTTATTGACTAAATTGCAACATGTCGACCTATGTGATTTCGGCAGAACTTTAGAACCCTTAAGTTTGAGCTAGTAGGCTGACCTTCGAAACACTCGATCGTTGTGAATCCACCTTTCAGATGAGGTCTCTTCCAATCCTCTCGGAGTTCGTGCAGCCGAAACCCGAGCTTCGAAGCATTCCGTTTCTCTCCAGTGGTAGGCCTTTATTGACTAAATTGCAACATGTCGACCTATGTGATTTCGGCAGAACTTTAGAACCCTTAAGTTTGAGCTAGTAGGCTGACCTTCGAAACACTCGATCGTTTTGAATCCACCTTTCAGATGAGGTCTCTTCCAATCCTCTCGGAGTTCGTGCAGTCGAAACACGAGCTTCGAAGCATTCCGTTTCGCTCCAATAGTAGGCCTTTATTGACTAAATTGTAACATGACGATCTATGTGATTTCGGCAGAACCTTTGAACCCTTAAGTTTGAGATTGTGGGCTGACATTCGACACACTCGATCGTTGTGAATCCACCTTTCAGATGAGGTCTCTTCCAAGCCTCTCGGAGGTCGTGCGGCCGAAACACAACCGTCGAAGCATTCCGTTTCGCTCCAGTCTTAGGCCTTTATTGACTAAATTGTAACATGACGACCGATATGATTTCGGCAGAGCTTTTGAACCCTGAAGTTTGAGCTAGTGGGCTGACGTTCGACACACTCGATCGTTGTGAATCCACCTTTCAGATGAGGTCTCTTCCAATCCTCTCGGAGTTCGTGCAGCCGAAACCCGAGCTTCGAAGCATTCCGTTTCGCTCCAGTGGTAGGCCTTTATTGACTAAATTGCAACATGTCGACCTATGTGATTTCGGCAGAACTTTAGAACCCTTAAGTTTGAGCTAGTAGGCTGACCTTCGAAACACTCGATCGTTTTGAATCCAGCTTTCAGATGACGTCTTTTCCAAGCTTCTCGGAGATCGTGCGGCAGAAACACGAGCGTCGAAGCATTCCGTTTAGCTCCAGTAGGAAGCCTTTATTGACTAAATTGTAACATGACGACCTATGTGATTTAGGCAGAACTTTTGAACCTTTAAGTTTGAGCTAGTAGACTGACGTTCGACACACTCCATCTTTGGGAATCCACCTTTCAGATGAGGTCTCTTCCAAACCTCTCGTAGGTCGTGCGGCCGAAACACGAGCGTCGAAGCATTCCGTTTCGCTCCAGTACTAGTCCTTTGACTAAATTGTAACATGACGCCCGATGTGATTTCGGCAGAACCTTTGAACTCTTAAGTTTGAGATTGTGGGCTGACGTTCGACACACTCGATCGTTGTGAATCCACCTTTCAGATGAGGTCTCTTCCAAGCCTCTCGGAGGTCGTGCGGCCGAAACACAAGCGTCGAAGCATTCCGTTTCGCTCCAGTCTTAGGCCTTTATTGACTAAATTGTAACATGACGACCGATATGATTTCGGCAGAGCTTTTGAACCCTGAAGTTTGAGCTAGTGGGCTGACGTTCGACACACTCGATCGTTGTGAATCCACCTTTCAGACGAGGTCTCTTCCAATCCTCTCGGAGTTCGTGCAGCCGAAACCCGAGCTTCGAAGCATTCCGTTTCGCTCCAGTGGTAGGCCTTTATTGACTAAATTGCAACATGTCGACCTATGTGATTTCGGCAGAACTTTAGAACCCTTAAGTTTGAGCTAGTAGGCTGACCTTCGAAACACTCGATCGTTGTGAATCCACCTTTCAGATGAGGTCTCTTCCAATCCTCTCGGAGTTCGTGCAGCCGAAACCCGAGCTTCGAAGCATTCCGTTTCTCTCCAGTGGTAGGCCTTTATTGACTAAATTGCAACATGTCGACCTATGTGATTTCGGCAGAACTTTAGAACCCTTAAGTTTGAGCTAGTAGGCTGACCTTCGAAACACTCGATCGTTTTGAATCCACCTTTCAGATGACGTCTTTTCCAAGCCTTCTCGGAGATCGTGCGGCAGAAACACGAGCGTCGAAGCATTCCGTTTAGCTCCAGTAGGAAGCCTTTATTGACTAAATTGTAACATGACGACCTATGTGATTTAGGCAGAACTTTTGAACCTTTAAGTTTGAGCTAGTAGGACTGACATTCGACACACTCGATCGTTTTGAATCCACCTTTCAGATGAGGTCTCTTCCAAGCCTCTCGGAGTTCGTGCAGCCGAAACACGAGCTTCGAAGCATTCCGTTTCGCTCCAGTAGTTGGCCTTTATTGACTAAATTGTAACATGACGAGCTATGTGATTTAG
>NW_026904485.1:0-19840 GCF_024500275.1 Phycodurus eques | reverse complement strand
CTAAAAAGTCTTGCCAAAGTCACATAGGTCGTCAAGTTACAATTTAGTCATTAAAGGCCTACGACTGGAGCGAAACCGAGTGCTTCGACGCTCGCCGTTCAGCCCCACAAGCTCCGAGAGGCTTGGAAGAGGCCTCCCTTGAAAGCTGGATTCCCAAGGCTTGTCTGTGTGAATTCCTAGCCCGCTAGGCTGAAATTAAGTGACCTAAAGTCGTGCCGAAGTCAAATCGGTCTTCATGCTACTCGAGCGAAACTGAGTGCTTTAACGGTCGCCGCTCGGCCCTACAGCAGTCCAGAGACTCGGGGTAGGCCTCCCCTGAAAGCTGGATTCCCACCGATCGTTTGTTTCAAATCTTAGCGCACTAGCTCAAAAGTAAGCGCTAAAATGTCCTGCCAAAGTCACATAGGTTGTCATGTTACAATTTAGTCAATAAAGGCCTCCTACTGGAGCGAAACCGAGTGCTTTGACGCTCGCCATTCGGGCCCACGAAACTCCGAGAGGCTTGGCAGAGGCCTCCCCTGAAAGCTGGATTCCCACCGATCGTTTGTTTCAAATCTTCGCCCAGTAGCTGAAAAGTAGGCGCTAAAAAGTCTTGCCAAAATCACATAGGTCGTCATGTTACAATTTAGTCAATAAAGGCCTCCTACTGGACCGAAACTGAGTGCTTTAACACTCGCCGCTCGGCCCCACAGCCGTCCAGAGACTCGGGGGAGGACTCCCCTGAAAGCTGGATTCCCACCGATCGTTTGTTTCAAATCTTAGCCCACTAGCTCAAAACTAGGCCCTAAAATGTCCTGCCAAAGTCACATAGGTCGTCATGTTACAATTTAGTCAATAAAGGCCGACTACTGGAGAGAAACAAAGTGCTTTGACGCTCGCCGTTCGGCCCCACAGCTGTCCAGAGACTCGGGGGAGGCCTCCCCTGAAAGCTGTATTCCCACCGAACTTTTGTTTCAAATCTTAGCCCACTAGCTCAAAAGTGAGCGCTAAAAAGTCTTGCCAAAGTCACATAGGTCGTCATGTTACAATTTAGTCAATAAAGGCCTACTACTGGAGCGAAACCGAGTGCTTTGACGCTCGCCGATAGGCCCCATGACTTCTGAGAGGCTTGGAAGTGGCCTCCCCTGAAAGCTGGATTCCCAAGGATTGTCTGAGTGAATTCCTAGCCCGCTAGGCTGAAATTAAGCGACCTAAAGTCGTGCCGAAGTCAAATCGGTCGTCATGGTACTCGAGCGAAACCGAGTGCTTTAACGCTCGCCGCTCGGCCCCACAGCCGTCCAGAGACTCGGGGGAGGACTCCCCTGAAAGCTGGATTCCCACCGATCGTTTATTTCAAATCTTAGCACACTAGGTCAAAAGTAAGCGCTAAAACGTCCTGCCAAAGTCACATAGGTTGTCATGTTACAATTTAGTCAATAAAGGCCTCCTACTGGAGCGAAACCGAGTGCTTTGACGCCCGCCGTTAGGCCCCACGACGTCCGAGTGGCTTGGAAGAAGCCTCCCCTGAAAGCTGGATTCCCACCGATCGTTTGTTTCAAATCTTAGCGCACTAGGTGAAAAGTAAGCGCTAAAAAGTCCTGCCAAAGTCACATACGTTGTCATGTTACAATTTAGTCAATAAAGGCCCACTACTGGAGCGAAAACGAGTGCTTTGACGCTCGCCGTTCGGCCCCACAGCTGTCCAGAGACTCGGGGGAGGCCTCCCCTGAAAGCTGAATTCCCACCGATCGTTTGTTTCAAATCTTAGCCCACCAGCTCAAACGTAAGCGCTAAAAAGTCTTGCCAAAGTCACATAGGTCGTCAAGTTACAATTTAGTCATTAAAGGCCTACGACTGGAGCGAAACCGAGTGCTTCGACGCTCGCCGTTCAGCCCCACAAGCTCCGAGAGGCTTGGAAGAGGCCTCCCTTGAAAGCTGGATTCCCAAGGCTTGTCTGTGTGAATTCCTAGCCCGCTAGGCTGAAATTAAGTGACCTAAAGTCGTGCCGAAGTCAAATCGGTCTTCATGCTACTCGAGCGAAACTGAGTGCTTTAACGGTCGCCGCTCGGCCCTACAGCAGTCCAGAGACTCGGGGTAGGCCTCCCCTGAAAGCTGGATTCCCACCGATCGTTTGTTTTAAATCTTAGCCCACTAGCTCAAACGTAAGCGCTAAAAAGTCCTGCCAAAATCACATAGGTCGTCATGTTACAATTTAGTCAATAAAGGCCTATTACTGGACCGAAACTGAGTGCTTTAACGCTCGCCGCTCGGCCCCACAGCCGTCCAGAGACTCAGGGGAGGCCTCCCCTGAAAGCTGGATTCCCACCGATCGTTTGTTTCAAATCTTAGCCCAGTAGCTGAAAAGCAGGCGCAAAAAAGTCCTGCCAAAATCACATAGGTCGTCATGTTACAATTTAGTCAATAAAGGCCCACTACTGGAGCGAAAACGAGTGCTTTGACGCTCGTCGTTCGGCCCCACAGCTGTCCAGAGACTCGGGGGAGGCCTCCCCTGAAAGCTGGATTCCCAACGATCGTTTGTTTCAAATCTTAGCCCACTAGCTCAAAAGTAAGCACTAAAAAGTCTTGCCAAAGTCACATAGGTCGTCATGTTACAATTTAGTCATTAAAGGCCTACGACTGGAGCGAAACCGAGTGCTTCGACGCTCGCCGTTCACCCCCACAAGCTCCGAGAGGCTTGGAAGAGGCCTCCCTTGAAAGCTGGATTCCCAAGGCTTGTCTGTGTGAATTCCTAGCCCGCTAGGCTGAAATTAAGCGACCTAAAGTCGTGCCGAAGTCAAATCGGTCGTCATGGTACTCGAGCGAAACTGAGTGCTTTAACGGTCGCCGCTCGGCCCCACAGCAGTCCAGAGACTCGGGGTAGGCCTCCCCTGAAAGCTGGATTCCCACCGATCGTTTGTTTTAAATCTTAGCCGACTAGCTCAAACGTAAGCGCTAAAAAGTCCTGCCAAAATCACATAGGTCGTCATGATACAATTTAGTCAAAAAAGGCCTACTACTGGAGCGAAACCGAGTGCTTTGACGCTCGCCGTTTGGCCCCACGACCTCCAACAGACTTGGAAGAGGCCCCCCCTGAAAGCTGGATTCCCACCGATCGTTTGTTTTAAATCTTAGCCCAGTAGCTGAAAAGTAGGCGCTAAAAAGTCCTGCCAAAATCACAAAGTTCGTCATGTTACAATTTCGTCATTAAAGGCCTACGACTGGAGAGAAACCGAGTGCTTTGACGCTCGCCGTTCGGCCCCACAGCCATCCAGAGACTCGGGGGAGGCCTCCCCTGAAATCTGGAATCCCACCGATCGTTTGTTTCAAATCTTAGCCAACTAGCTCAAAAGTAAGCGCTAAAAAGTCCTGCCAAAGTCACATAGGTTGTCATGTTACAATTTAGTCAATAAAGGCCTACTGCTGGAGCGAAACCGAGTGCTTTGACGGTCGCCGTTCGGCCCCATGACCTCCGAGAGGCTTGGAAGAGGCCTCCCCTGAAAGCTGCATTCCCACCGATCGTTTGTTTCAAATCTTAGCCCAGTAGCTGAAAAGTATGCGCAAAAAAGTCCTGCCAAAGTCACATAGGTTGTGATGTTACAATTTAGTCAATAAAGGGTTACTACTGGAGCGAAACAGAGTGCTTCGACGCTCGCCGTTCGGCCCCACGAGCTCCGAGAGGCTTGGAAGAGGCCTCCCTTGAAAGCTGGATTCCCAAGGCTTGTCTGTGTGAATTCCTAGCCCGCTAGGCTGAAATTAAGCGACCTAAAGTCGTGCCGAAGTCAAATTGGTCGTCATGGTACTCGAGCGAAACTGAGTGCTTTAACGGTCGCCGCTCGGCCACACAGCCGTCCAGAGACTCGGGGGAGGACTAACCTGAAAGCTGGATTCCCACCCATCGTTTCTTTCAAATCTTAGCGCACTAGCTCAAACGTAAGCGCTAAAAAGTCCTGCCAAAATCACATAGGTCGTCATGTTACAATTTAGTCAATAAAGGCCTATTACTGGACCGAAACTGAGTGCTTTAACGCTCGCTGCTCGGCCCCACAGCCGTCCAGAGATTCAGGGGAGGCCTCCCCTGAAAGCTGGATTCCCACCGATCGTTTGTTTCAAATCTTAGCCCAGTAGCTGAAAAGTAGGCGCAAAAAAGTCCTGCCAAAATCACATAGGTCGTCATGTTACAATTTAGTCAATAAAGGCCTACTACTGGAGCGAAACCGAGTGCTTTGACGCTCGCCGTTTGGCCCCACGACCTCCAAGAGACTTGGAAGAGGCCCCCCCTGAAAGCTGGATTCCCACCGATCGTTTGTTTTAAATCTTAGCCCAGTAGCTGAAAAGTAGGCGCTAAAAAGTCCTGCCAAAATCACAAAGTTCGTCATGTTACAATTTCGTCATTAAAGGCCTACGACTGGAGAGAAACCGAGTGCTTTGACGCTCGCCGTTCGGCCCCACAGCCATCCAAAGACTCGGGGGAGGCCTCCCCTGAAATCTGGAATCCCACCGATCGTTTGTTTCAAATCTTAGCCAACTAGCTCAAAAGTAAGCGCTAAAAAGTCCTGCCAAAGTCACATAGGTTGTCATGTTACAATTTAGTCAATAAAGGCCTACTGCTGGAGCGAAACCGAGTGCTTTGACGGTCGCCGTTCGGCCCCATGACCTCCGAGAGGCTTGGAAGAGGCCTCCCCTGAAAGCTGCATTCCGACCGATCGTTTGTTTCAAATCTTAGCCCAGTAGCTGAAAAGTAGGCGCAAAAAAGTCCTGCCAAAGTCACATAGGTTGTGATGTTACAATTTAGTCAATAAAGGGTTACTACTCGAGCGAAACTGAGTGCTTTAACGGTCGCCGCTCGGCCACACAGCCGTCCAGAGATTCAGGGGAGGCCTCCCCTGAAAGCTGGATTCCCACCGATCGTTTGTTTCAAATCTTAGCCCAGTAGCTGAAAAGTAGGCGCAAAAAAGTCCTGCCAAAATCACATAGGTCGTCATGTTACAATTTAGTCAATAAAGGCCTACTACTGGAGCGAAACCGAGTGCTTTGACGCGCGCCGTTCGGCCCCACGACCTCCGAGAGGCTTGGAAGAGGCGTCTCCTGAAAGCTGGATTCCCACCGATCGTTTGTTTTAAATCTTAGCCCAGTAGCTGAAAAGTAGGCGCTAAAAAGTCCTGCCAAAATCACAAAGTTCGTCATGTTACAATTTCGTCATTAAAGGCCTACGACTGGAGAGAAACCGAGTGCTTTGACGCTCGCCGTTCGGCCCCACAGCCATCCAGAGACTCGGGGGAGGCCTCCCCTGAAATCTGGAATCCCACCGATCGTTTGTTTCAAATCTTAGCCAACTAGCTCAAAAGTAAGCGCTAAAAAGTCCTGCCAAAGTCACATAGGTTGTCATGTTACAATTTAGTCAATAAAGGCCTACTGCTGGAGCGAAACCGAGTGCTTTGACGGTCGCCGTTCGGCCCCATGACCTCCGAGAGGCTTGGAAGAGGCCTCCCCTGAAAGCTGCATTCCGACCGATCGTTTGTTTCAAATCTTAGCCCAGTAGCTGAAAAGTAGGCGCAAAAAAGTCCTGCCAAAGTCACATAGGTTGTGATGTTACAATTTAGTCAATAAAGGGTTACTACTGGAGCGAAACAGAGTGCTTCGACGCTCGCCGTTCGGCCCCACGAGCTCCGAGAGGCTTGGAAGAGGCCTCCCTTGAAAGCTGGATTCCAAAGGCTTGTCTGTGTGAATTCCTAGCCCGCTAGGCTGAAATTAAGCGACCTAAAGTCGTGCCGAAGTCAAATTGGTCGTCATGGTACTCGAGCGAAACTGAGTGCTTTAACGGTCGCCGTTCGGCCCCACGACCTCAGAGAGGCTCGGAAGAGGCCTCCCCTGAAAGCTGGATTCCCACCGATCGTTTGTTTCAAATCTTAGCCCAGTAGCTAAAAAGTAGGCGCTAAAAAGTCCTGCCAAAATCACATAGGTCGTCATGTTACAATTTAGTCAAAAAAGGCCTCCTACTGGACCGAAACTAAGTGCTGTAACGCTCGCCGCTCGGCCCCACAGCCGTCCAGAGACTCGGGGGAGGTCTCCCCTGAAAGCTGGATTCCCACCGATCGTTTGTTTAAAATCTTAGCCCAGTAGCTGAAAAGTAGGCGCAAAAAACCCCTGCCAAAGTCACATAGGTCGTCATGTTACAATTTAGTCAATAAAGGCCGACTACTGGAGCGAAACCGATTGCTTTGACGCTCGCCGTTAGGCCCCACGACCTCTGAGAGGCTTAAAAGTGGCCTCCCCTGAAAGCTGGATTCCCAAGGATTGTCTGTGTGAATTCCTAGCCCGCTAAACTGAAATTAAGCGACCTAAAGTCGTGCCGAAGTCAAATCGGTCGTCATGGTACTCGAGCGAAACTGAGTGCTTTAACGCTCGCCGCTCGGCCCCACAGCCGTCCAGAGACTCGGGGGAGGACTCCCCTGAAAGCTGGATTCCCACCGATCGTTTGTTTCAAATCTGAGCCCACTAACTCAAAAGTAGGTGCTAAAATATATGGGCTAAGATTTGAAACAAACGTGACAACATAGGTTGTCATGTCATGTTACAATTTAGTCAATAAAGGCCTACTACTGGAGCGAAACCGAATGCTTTAACGCTCGCCGTTCGGCCCCACGACCTCCGAGAGGCTCGGAAGAGGCCTCCCCTGAAAGCTGGATTCCCACCGATCGTTTGTTTCAAATCTTAGCCCACTAGCTCAAAACTAGGCGCTAAAATGTCCTGCCAAAGTCACATAGGTCGTCATGTTACAATTTAGTGAATAAAGGCCGACTACTGGAGAGAAACCAAGTGCTTTGACGCTCGCCGTTCGGCCCCACAGCTGTCCAGAGACTCGGGGGAGGCCTCCCCTGAAAGCTGTATTCCCACCGATCTTTTGTTTCAAATCTTAGCCCACTAGCTCAAAAGTGAGCGCTAAAACGTCTTGCCAAAGTCACATAGGTCGTCATGTTACAATTTAGTCAATAAAGGCCTACTACTGGAGCGAAACCGAGTGCTTTGACGCTCGCCGATAGGCCCCACGACTTCTGAGAGGTTTGGAAGTGGCCTCCCCTGAAAGCTGGATTCCCAAGGATTGTCTGTGTGAATTCCTAGCCCGCTAGGCTGAAATTAAGCGACCTAAAGTCGTGCCGAAGTCAAATCGGTCGTCATGGTACTCGAGCGAAACTGAGTGCTTTAACGCTCGCCGCTCGGCCCCACAGCCGTCCAGAGACTCGGGGGAGGACTCCCCTGAAAGCTGGATTCCCACCAATCGTTTATTTCAAATCTTAGCACACTAGGTCAGAAGTAAGCGCTAAAACGTCCTGCCAAAGTCACATAGGTTGTCCTGTTACAATTTAGTCAATAAAGGCCTCCTACTGGAGCGAAACCGAGTGCTTTGACGCTCGCCGTTCGGCCCCACGACGTCCGAGAGGCTTGGAAGAGGCCTCCCCTGAAAGCTGGATTCCCACCGATCGTTTGTTTCAAATCTTAGCCCAGTAGCTGAAAAGTAGGCGCTAAGAAGTCCTGCCAAAATCACATAGGTCGTCTTGTTACAATTTAGTCAATAAAGGCCAACTACTGGAGAGAAACCGAGTGCTTTGACGCTCGCCGTTCGGCCCCACAGCTGTCCAGAGACTCGGGGGAGGCCTCCCCTGAAAGCTGGATTCCCACCGATCGTTTGTTTCAAATCTTAGCGCACTAGCTCAAAAGTAAGTGCTAAAATATATGGGCTAAGGTTTGAAACAAACGTGACAACATAGGTTGTCAAGGCCTACTACTGGAGCGAAACCGAGTGCTTTGACGCTCGCCGTTCGGCCCCACGACCTCAGAGAGGCTCAGAAAGAGGCCTCCCCTGAAAGCTGGATTCCCACCGATCGTTTGTTTCAAATCTTAGCCCAGTAGCTGAAAAGTAGGCCCAAAAAAGTCCTGCCAAAGTCACATAGGTCGTCATGTTACAATTTAGTCAATAAAGGCCTACTACTGGAGCGAAACCGAGTGCTTTGACGCTCGCCGATAGGCCCCACGACTTCTGAGAGGCTTGGAAGTGGCCTCCCCTGACAGCTGGATTCCCACCGATCGTTTGTTTCAAATCTTAGCCCACCAGCTCAAAAGTAAGCGCTAAAAAGTCTTGCCAAAGTCACATAGGTCGTCAAGTTACAATTTAGTCATTAAAGGCCTACGACTGGAGCGAAACCGAGTGCTTCGACGCTCGCCGTTCAGCCCCACAAGCTCCGAGAGGCTGGGAAGAGGCCTCCCTTGAAAGCTGGATTCCCAAGGCTTGTCTGTGTGAATTCCTAGCCCGCTAGGCTGAAATTAAGTGACCTAAAGTCGTGCCGAAGTCAAATCGGTCTTCATGCTACTCGAGCGAAACTGAGTGCTTTAACGGTCGCCGCTCGGCCCCACAGCAGTCCAGAGACTCGGGGTAGGCCTCCCCTGAAAGCTGGATTCCCACCGATTGTTTGTTTAAATCTTAGCCCACTAGCTCAAACGTAAGCGCTAAAAAGTCCTGCCAAAATCACATAGGTCGTCATGTTACAATTTAGTCAATAAAGGCCCACTACTGGAGCGAAAACGAGTGCTTTGACGCTCGTCGTTCGGCCCCACAGCTGTCCAGAGACTCGGGGGAGGCCTCCCCTGAAAGCTGGATTCCCACCGATCGTTTGTTTCAAATCTTAGCCCAGCAGCTGAAAAGTAGGCGCTAAAAAGTCCTGCCAAAATCACATAGGTCGTCATGTTACAATTTAGCCAATAAAGGCCTCCTACTGGACCGAAACTGAGTGCTTAAACGCTCGCCGCTCGGCCCCACAGCCGTCCAGAGACTCGGGGGAGGCCTCCCCTGAAAGCTGGATTCCCACCGATCGTTTGTTTCAAATCTTAGCCCAGTAGCTGAAAAGTAGGCGCTAAAAAGTCCTGCCAAAATAACATAGGTCGTCATGTTACAATTTAGTCAATAAAGGCCTCCTACTGGAGCGAAACCGAGTGCTTTGACGCTCGCCGTTCGGGCCCACGAAACTCCGAGAGGCTTGGCAGAGGCCTCCCCTGAAAGATGGATTCCCACCGATCGTTTGTTTCAAATCTTCACCCAGTAGCTGAAAAGTAGGCGCTAAAAAGTCCTGCCAAAATCACATAGGTCGTCATGTTACAATTTAGTCAATAAAGGCCTCCTACTGGACCGAAACTGAGTGCTTTAACGCTCGCCGCTCGGCCCCACAGCCGTCCAGAGACTCGGGGGAGGACTCCCCTGAAAGCTGGATTCCCACCGATCGTTTGATTCAAATCTTAGCCCACTAGCTCAAAATTAGGCGCTAAAATGTCCTGCCAAAGTCACATAGGTCGTCATGTTACAATTTAGTCAATAAAGACCGACTACTGGAGAGAAACCAAGTGCTTTGACGCTCGCCGTTTGGCCCCACAGCTGTCCAGAGACTCGGGGGAGGCCTCCCCTGAAAGCTGGATTCCCACCGATCGTTTGTTTCAAATCTTAGCCCAGTAGCTGAAAAGTAGGCGCTAAGAAGTCCTGACAAAATCACATAGGTCGTCATGTTACAATTTAGCCAATAAAGGCCTCCTACTGGACCGAAACTGAGTGCTTTAACGTTCGCCGCTCGGCCCCACAGCCGTCCAGAGACTCGGGGGAGGACTCCGCTGTAAGCTGGATTCCCACCGATCATTTGTTTCAAATCTTAGCCCAGTAGCTCAAAAGTAAGCGCTAAAAAGTCCTGCCAAAGTCACATAGGTTGTCATGTTACAATTTAGTCAATAAAGGCCTACTGCTGGAGCGAAACCGAGTGCTTTGACGGTCGCCGTTCGGCCCCATGACCTCCGAGAGGCTTGGAAGAGGCCTCCCTTGAAAGCTGGATTCCCAAGGCTTGTCTGTGTGAATTCCTAGCCCGCTAGGCTGAAATTAAGCGACCTAAAGTCGTGCCGAAGTCAAATCGGTCGTCATGGTACTCGAGCGAAACTGAGTGCATTAACGCTCGCCGCTCGGCCCCACAACCTCTGAGAGGCTTGAAAGAGGCCTCCCCTGAAAGCTGGATTCCCACCGATCGTTTATTTCAAAGCTTAGCCCAGTAGCTGAAAAGTAGGTGCGAAAAAGTCCTGCCAAAATCACATAGGTCGTTGTTACAATTTACTCAATAAAGGCCAACTACTGGAGAGAAACAGTGCTTTGACGCTCGCCGTTCGCCCCCACAGCCGTCCAGAGACTCGGGGGAGGCCTCCCCTGAAAGCTGGATTCCCACCGATCGTTTGTTTCAAATCTTAGCCCAGTAGCTGAAAAGTAGGCGCAAAAAAGTCCTGCCAAAATCACATAGGTCGTCATGTTACAATTTAGTCAATAAAGGCCTACTACTGGAGCGAAACCGAGTGCTTTGACGCTCGCCGTTTGGCCCCACGACCTCCAAGAGACTTGGAAGAGGCCCCCCCTGAAAGCTGGATTCCCGCCGATCGTTTGTTTTAAATCTTAGCCCAGTAGCTGAAAAGTAGGCGCTAAAAAGTCCTGCCAAAATCACAAAGTTCGTCATGTTACAATTTAGTCAATAAAGGCATATCACTGGACCGAAACTGAGTGCTTTGACGCTCACCGTTCGGCCCCACAACCGTCCAGAGATTCGGGGGAGGCCTCCCCTGAAAGCTGGATTCCCACCGATCGTTTGTTTCAAATCTTAGCCCAGTAGCTGAAAAGTAGGCGCTAAAAAGTCCTGCCAAAATCACATAGGTTGTGATGTTACAATTTAGTCAATAAAGGGTTACTACTGGAGCGAAACAGAGTGCTTCGACGCTCGCCGTTCGGCCCCACGAGCTCCGAGAGGCTTGGAAGAGGCGTCCCCTGAAAGCTGGATTCCCAAGGCTTGTCTGTGTGAATTCCTAGCCCGCTAGGCTGAACTTAAGCGACCTAAAGTCGTGCCGAAGTCAAATCGGTCGTCATGGTACTCGAGCGAAACTGAGTGCTTTAACGGTCGCCGCTCGGCCACCACAGCCGTCCAGAGACTCGGGGGAGGCCTCCCCTGAAAGTTGGATTCCCACCGATCGTTTGTTTTAAATCTTAGCCCACTAGCTCAAACGTAAGCGCTAAAAAGTCCTGCCAAAATCACATAGGTCGTCATGTTACAATTTAGTCAATAAAGGCCTATTACTTGACCGAAACTGAGAGCTTTAACGCTCGCCGCTCGGCCCCACAGCCGTCCAGAGACTCGGGGGAGGCCTCCCCCGAAAGCTGGATTCCCACCGATCGTTTGTTTCAAATCTTAGCCCAGTAGCTGAAAAGTAGGCGCTAAAAGGTCCTGCCAAAATCACATAGGTCGTCAGGTTACAATTTACTCAATAAAGGCCTACTACTGGAGAGAAACCGAGTGCTTTGACGCTCGCCGTTCGTCCCCACAGCCGTCCAGAGACTCGGGGGAGGCCTCCCCTGAAAGCTGGATTCCCACCGATCGTTTGTTTCAAATCGTAGCCCACTAGCTCAAAAGTAAGCGCTAAAAAGTCCTGCCAAAGTCACATAGGTTGTCATGTTACAATTTAGTCAATAAAGGCCTACTACTGGAGCGAAACCGAGTGCTTCGACGCTCGCCGTTCGGCCCCACGAGCTCCGAGAGGCTTGGAAGAGGCCTCCCTTGAAAGCTGGATTCCCAAGGCTTGTCTGTGTGAATTCCTAGCCCGCTAGGCTGAAATCAATCGACCTAAAGTCGTGCCGAAGTCAAATCGGTCGTCATGGTACTCGAGCGAAACTGAGTGCTTTAACGCTCGCCGCTCGGCCCCACAGCCGTCCAGAGACTCGGGGGAGGCCTCCCCTAAAAGCTGGATTCCCACCGATCGTTTTTTTTAAATCTTAGCCCACTAGCTCAAACGTAAGCGCTAAAAAGTCCTGCCAAAATCACATAGGTCGTCATGTTACAATTTAGTCAATAAAGGCCTATCACTGGACCGAAACTGAGTGCTTTAACGATCGCCGCTCAGCCCCACAGCCGTCCAGAGACTCAGGGGAGGCCTCCCCTGAAAGATGGATTGCCACCGATCGTTTGTTTCAAAACTTAGCCCACTAGTTCAAAAGTAGGCACTAAAAAGTCCTGCCAAATTCACATAGGTCGTCATGTTACAATTTAGTCAATAAAGGCCTATGACTGGAGAGAAACTGAGTGCTTTGACGCTCACCGTTCGGCCCCACAACCGTCCAGAGATTCGGGGGAGGCCTCCCCTGAAAGCTGGATTCCCACCGATCGTTTGTTTCAAATCTTAGCCCAGTAGCTGAAAAGTAGGCGCTAAAAAGTCCTGCCAAAATCACATAGGTCGTCATGTTACAATTTAGTCAATAAAGGCCTACTACTGGAGCGAAACCGAGTGCTTTGACGCTCGCCGCTCGGACCCACAACCTCTGAGAGGCTTGAAAGAGGCCTCCCCTGAAAGCTGGATTCCCACCGATCGTTTATTTCAAATCTTAGCCCAGTAGCTGAAAAGTAGGCGCTAAAAAGTCCTGCCAAAATCACATAGGTCGTTGTTACAATTTACTCAATAAAGGCCAACTACTGGAGAGAAACAGAGTGCTTTGACGCTCGCCGTTCGCCCCCACAGCCGTCCAGAGACTCGGGGGAGGCCTCCCCTGAAAGCTGGATTCCCACCAATCGTTTGTTTCAAATCTTAGCCCACTAGCTCAAAAGTAAGCGCTAAAAAGTCCTGCCAAAGTCACATAGGTTGTCATGTTACAATTTAGTCAATAAAGGCCTACTACTGAAGCGAAACCGAGTGCTTCGACGGTCGCCGTTCGGCCCCACAAGCTCCGAGAGACTTGGAAGAGGTCTCCCTTGAAAGCTGGATTCCCAAGGCTTGTCTGTGTTAATTCCTAGCCCGCTCCGCTGAAATTAAGCGACCTAAAGTTGTGCTGAAGTCCAATCGGTCGTCATGGTACTCGAGCGAAACTGAGTGCCATTACGCTCGCCGCTCGGCCCCACAGCCGTCCAGAGACTCGGGGGAGGCCTCCCCTGAAAGCTGGATTCCCACCGATCGTTTGTTTCAAATCTTAGCCCAGTAGCTGAAAAGTAGGCGCTAAAATGTCCTGCCAAAATCACATAGGTTGTGATGTTACAATTTAGTCAATAAAGGGTTACTACTGGAGCGAAACAGAGTGCTTCGACGCTCGCCGTTCGGCCCCACGAGCTCCGAGAGGCTTGGAAGAGGCCTCCCTTGAAAGCTGGATTCCCAAGGCTTGTCTGTGTGAATTCCTAGCCTGCTAGGCTGAAATTAAGCGACCTAAAGTCGTGCCGAAGTCAAATTGGTCGTCATGGTACTCGAGCGAAACTGAGTGCTTTAACGGTCGCCGCTTGGCCACACAGCCGTCCAGAGACTCGGGGGAGGACTAACCTGAAAGCTGGATTCCCACCCATCGTTTGTTTCAAATCTTAGCGCACTAGCTCAAACGTAAGCGCTAAAAAGTCCTGCCAAAATCACATAGGTCGTCATGTTACAATTTAGTCAATAAAGGCCTATTACTGGACCGAAACTGAGTGCTTTAACGCTCGCCCCCACAGCCGTCCAGAGATTCAGGGGAGGCCTCCCCTGAAAGCTGGATTCCCACCGATCGTTTGTTTCAAATCTTAGCCCAGTAGCTGAAAAGTAGGCGCAAAAAAGTCCTGCCAAAATCACATAGGTCGTCATGTTACAATTTAGTCAATAAAGGCCTACTACTGGAGCGAAACCGAGTGCTTTGACGCGCGCCGTTCGGCCCCACGACCTCCGAGAGGCTTGGAAGAGGCGTCCCCTGAAAGCTGGATTCCCAAGGCTTGTCTGTGTGAATTCCTAGCCCGCTCGGCTGAACGTAAGCGACCTAAAGTCGTGCCGAAGTCAAATCGGTCGTCATGGTACTCGAGCGAAACCGAGTGCTTTAACGCTCGCCGCTCGGCCACCACAGCCGTCCAGAGACTCGGGGGAGGCCTCCCCTGAAAGTTGGATTCCCACCGATCGTTTGTTTTAAATCTTAGCCCACTAGCTCAAACGTAAGCGCTAAAAAGTCCTGCCAAAATCACATAGGTCGTCATGTTACAATTTAGTCAATAAAGGCCTATTACTTGACCGAAACTGAGAGCTTTAACGCTCGCCGCTCGGCCCCACAGCCGTCCAGAGACTCGGGGGAGGCCTCGCCCGAAAGGTGGATTCCCACCGATCGTTTGTTTCAAATCTTAGCCCAGTAGCTGAAAAGTAGGCGCTAAAAGGTCCTGCCAAAATCACATAGGTCGTCAGGTTACAATTTACTCAATAAAGGCCTACTACTGGAGAGAAACCGAGTGCTTTGACGCTCGCCGTTCGTCCCCACAGCCGTCCAGAGACTCGGGGGAGGCCTCCCCTGAAAGCTGGATTCCCACCGATCGTTTGTTTTAAATCTTAGCCCACTAGCTCAAACGTAAGCGCTAAAAAGTCCTGCCAAAATCACATAGGTCGTCATGTTACAATTTAGTCAAAAAAGGCCTCCTACTGGACCGAAACTAAGTGCTGTAACGCTCGCCGCTCGGCCCCACAGCCGTCCAGAGACTCGGGGGAGGCCTCCCCTGAAAGCTGGATTCCCACCGATCGTTTGTTTCAAATCTTAGCCCAGTAGCTGAAAAGTAGGCGCAAAAAACCCCTGCCAAAGTCACATAGGTCGTCATGTTACAATTTAGTCAATAAAGGCCGACTACTGGAGCGAAACCGATTGCTTTGACGCTCGCCGTTAGGCCCCACGACCTCTGAGAGGCTTAAAAGTGGCCTCCCCTGAAAGCTGGATTCCCAAGGATTGTCTGTGTTAATTCCTAGCCCGCTCCGCTGAAATTAAGCGACCTAAAGTTGTGCCGAATTCAAATCGGTCGTCATGGTACTCGAGCGAAACTGAGTGCTATTACGCTCGCCGCTCGGCCCCACAGCCGTCCAGAGACTCGGGGGAGGCCTCCCCTGAAAGCTGGATTCCCACCGATCGTTTGTTTCAAATCTTAGCCCAGTAGCTGAAAAGTAGGCGCTAAAAAGTCCTGCCAAAATCACATAGGTCGTCATGTTACAATTTAGTCAATAAAGGCCTACTACTGGAGCGAAACCGAGTGCTTTGACGCTCGCCGTTTGGCCCCACGACCTCCAAGAGACTTGGAAGAGGCCCCCCCTGAAAGCTGGATTCCCGCCGATCGTTTGTTTTAAATCTTAGCCCAGTAGCTGAAAAGTAGGCGCTAAAAAGTCCTGCCAAAATCACAAAGTTCGTCATGTTACAATTTAGTCAATAAAGGCATATCACTGGACCGAAACTGAGTGCTTTGACGCTCACCGTTCGGCCCCACAACCGTCCAGAGATTCGGGGGAGGCCTCCCCTGAAAGCTGGATTCCCACCGATCGTTTGTTTCAAATCTTAGCCCAGTAGCTGAAAAGTAGGCGCTAAAAAGTCCTGCCAAAATCACATAGGTTGTGATGTTACAATTTAGTCAATAAAGGGTTACTACTGGAGCGAAACAGAGTGCTTCGACGCTCGCCGTTCGGCCCCACGAGCTCCGAGAGGCTTGGAAGAGGCGTCCCCTGAAAGCTGGATTCCCAAGGCTTGTCTGTGTGAATTCCTAGCCCGCTAGGCTGAACTTAAGCGACCTAAAGTCGTGCCGAAGTCAAATCGGTCGTCATGGTACTCGAGCGAAACTGAGTGCTTTAACGGTCGCCGCTCGGCCACCACAGCCGTCCAGAGACTCGGGGGAGGCCTCCCCTGAAAGTTGGATTCCCACCGATCGTTTGTTTTAAATCTTAGCCCACTAGCTCAAACGTAAGCGCTAAAAAGTCCTGCCAAAATCACATAGGTCGTCATGTTACAATTTAGTCAATAAAGGCCTATTACTTGACCGAAACTGAGAGCTTTAACGCTCGCCGCTCGGCCCCACAGCCGTCCAGAGACTCGGGGGAGGCCTCCCCCGAAAGCTGGATTCCCACCGATCGTTTGTTTCAAATCTTAGCCCAGTAGCTGAAAAGTAGGCGCTAAAAGGTCCTGCCAAAATCACATAGGTCGTCAGGTTACAATTTACTCAATAAAGGCCTACTACTGGAGAGAAACCGAGTGCTTTGACGCTCGCCGTTCGTCCCCACAGCCGTCCAGAGACTCGGGGGAGGCCTCCCCTGAAAGCTGGATTCCCACCGATCATTTGTTTCAAATCGTAGCCCACTAGCTCAAAAGTAAGCGCTAAAAAGTCCTGCCAAAGTCACATAGGTTGTCATGTTACAATTTAGTCAATAAAGGCCTACTACTGGAGCGAAACCGAGTGCTTCGACGCTCGCCGTTCGGCCCCACGAGCTCCGAGAGGCTTGGAAGAGGCCTCCCTTGAAAGCTGGATTCCCAAGGCTTGTCTGTGTGAATTCCTAGCCCGCTAGGCTGAAATCAAGCGACCTAAAGTCGTGCCGAAGTCAAATCGGTCGTCATGGTACTCGAGCGAAACTGAGTGCTTTAACGCTCGCCGCTCGGCCCCACAGCCGTCCAGAGACTCGGGGGAGGCCTCCCCTGAAAGCTGGATTCCCACCGATCGTTTGTTTTAAATCTTAGCCCACTAGCTCAAACGTAAGCGCTAAAAAGTCCTGCCAAAATCACATAGGTCGTCATGTTACAATTTAGTCAATAAAGGCCTATCACTGGACCGAAACTGAGTGCTTTAACGATCGCCGCTCAGCCCCACAGCCGTCCAGAGACTCAGGGGAGGCCTCCCCTGAAAGCTGGATTGCCACCGATCGTTTGTTTCAAAACTTAGCCCACTAGTTCAAAAGTAGGCACTAAAAAGTCCTGCCAAATTCACATAGGTCGTCATGTTACAATTTAGTCAATAAAGGCCTATGACTGGAGAGAAACTGAGTGCTTTGACGCTCACCGTTCGGCCCCACAACTGTCCAGAGATTCGGGGGAGGCCTCCCCTGAAAGCTGGATTCCCACCGATCGTTTGTTTCAAATCTTAGCCCAGTAGCTGAAAAGTAGGCGCTAAAAAGTCCTGCCAAAATCACATAGGTCGTCATGTTACAATTTAGTCAATAAAGGCCTACTACTGGAGCGAAACCGAGTGCTTTGACGCTCGCCGCTCGGACCCACAACCTCTGAGAGGCTTAAAAGAGGCCTCCCCTGAAAGCTGGATTCCCACCGATCGTTTATTTCAAATCTTAGCCCAGTAGCTGAAAAGTAGGCGCTAAAAAGTCCTGCCAAAATCACATAGGTCGTTGTTACAATTTACTCAATAAAGGCCAACTACTGGAGAGAAACAGAGTGCTTTGACGCTCGCCGTTCGCCCCCACAGCCGTCCAGAGACTCGGGGGAGGCCTCCCCTGAAAGCTGGATTCCCACCAATCGTTTGTTTCAAATCTTAGCCCACTAGCTCAAAAGTAAGCGCTAAAAAGTCCTGCCAAAGTCACATAGGTTGTCATGTTACAATTTAGTCAATAAAGGCCTACTACTGAAGCGAAACCGAGTGCTTCGACGGTCGCCGTTCGGCCCCACAAGCTCCGAGAGACTTGGAAGAGGTCTCCCTTGAAAGCTGGATTCCCAAGGCTTGTCTGTGTTAATTCCTAGCCCGCTCCGCTGAAATTAAGCGACCTAAAGTTGTGCTGAAGTCAAATCGGTCGTCATGGTACTCGAGCGAAACTGAGTGCTTTAACGGTCGCCGCTCGGCCACACAGCCGTCCAGAGACTCGGGGGAGGACTAACCTGAAAGCTGGATTCCCACCCATCGTTTGTTTCAAATCTTAGCGCACTAGCTCAAACGTAAGCGCTAAAAAGTCCTGCCAAAATCACATAGGTCGTCATGTTACAATTTAGTCAATAAAGGCCTATTACTTGACCGAAACTAAGAGCTTTAACGCTCGCCGCTCGGCCCCACAGCCGTCCAGAGACTCGGGGGAGGCCTCCACCGAAAGCTGGATTCCCACCGATCGTTTGTTTCAAATCTTAGCCCAGTAGCTGAAAAGTAGGCGCTAAAAGGTCCTGCCAAAATCACATAGGTCGTCAGGTTACAATTTACTCAATAAAGGCCTAATACTGGAGAGAAACCGAGTGCTTTGACGCTCGCCGTTCGTCCCCACAGCCGTCCAGAGACTCGGGGGAGGCCTCCCCTGAAAGCTGGATTCCCACCGATCGTTTGTTTCAAATCGTAGCCCACTAGCTCAAAAGTAAGCGCTAAAAAGTCCTGCCAAAGTCACATAGGTTGTCATGTTACAATTTAGTCAATAAAGGCCTACTACTGGAGCGAAATCGAGTGCTTCGACGCTCGCCGTTCGGCCCCACGAGCTCCGAGAGGCTTGGAAGAGGCCTCCCTTGAAAGCTGGATTCCCAAGGCTTGTCTGTGTGAATTCCTAGCCCGCTAGGCTGAAATTAAGCGACCTAAAGTCGTGCCGAAGTCAAATCGGTCGTCATGGTACTCGAGCGAAACTGAGTGCTTTAACGCTCGCCGCTCGGCCCCACAGCCGTCCAGAGAATCGGGGGAGGCCTCCCCTGAAAGCTGGATTCCCACCGATCGTTTGTTTTAAATCTTAGCCCACTAGCTCAAACGTAAGCGCTAAAAAGTCCTGCCAAAATCACATAGGTCGTCATGTTACAATTTAGTCAATAAAGGCCTATCACTGGACCGAAACTGAGTGCTTTAACGATCGCCGCTCAGCCCCACAGCCGTCCAGAGACTCAGGGGAGGCCTCCCCTGAAAGCTGGATTCCCACCGATCGTTTGTTTCAAAACTTAGCCCACTAGTTCAAAAGTAGGCACTAAAAAGTCCTGCCAAATTCACATAGGTCGTCATGTTACAATTTAGTCAATAAAGGCCTACGACTGGAGAGAAACTGAGTGCTTTGACGCTCACCGTTCGGCCCCACAACCGTCCAGAGATTCGGGGGAGGCCTCCCCTGAAAGCTGGATTCCCACCAATCGTTTGTTTCAAATCTTAGCCCACTAGCTCAAAAGTAAGCGCTAAAAAGTCCTGCCAAAGTCACATAGGTTGTCATGTTACAATTTAGTCAATAAAGGCCTACTACTGAAGCGAAACCGAGTGCTTCGACGGTCGCCGTTCGGCCCCACAAGCTCCGAGAGACTTGGAAGAGGTCTCCCTTGAAAGCTGGATTCCCAAGGCTTGTCTGTGTTAATTCCTAGCCCGCTCCGCTGAAATTAAGCGACCTAAAGTTGTGCTGAAGTCAAATCGGTCGTCATGGTACTCGAGCGAAACTGAGTGCTTTAACGGTCGCCGCTCGGCCACACAGCCGTCCAGAGACTCGGGGGAGGACTAACCTGAAAGCTGGATTCCCACCCATCGTTTGTTTCAAATCTTAGCGCACTAGCTCAAACGTAAGCGCTAAAAAGTCCTGCCAAAATCACATAGGTCGTCATGTTACAATTTAGTCAATAAAGGCCTATTACTTGACCGAAACTAAGAGCTTTAACGCTCGCCGCTCGGCCCCACAGCCGTCCAGAGACTCGGGGGAGGCCTCCACCGAAAGCTGGATTCCCACCGATCGTTTGTTTCAAATCTTAGCCCAGTAGCTGAAAAGTAGGCGCTAAAAGGTCCTGCCAAAATCACATAGGTCGTCAGGTTACAATTTACTCAATAAAGGCCTAATACTGGAGAGAAACCGAGTGCTTTGACGCTCGCCGTTCGTCCCCACAGCCGTCCAGAGACTCGGGGGAGGCCTCCCCTGAAAGCTGGATTCCCACCGATCGTTTGTTTCAAATCGTAGCCCACTAGCTCAAAAGTAAGCGCTAAAAAGTCCTGCCAAAGTCACATAGGTTGTCATGTTACAATTTAGTCAATAAAGGCCTACTACTGGAGCGAAATCGAGTGCTTCGACGCTCGCCGTTCGGCCCCACGAGCTCCGAGAGGCTTGGAAGAGGCCTCCCTTGAAAGCTGGATTCCCA
>NW_026904484.1:0-19854 GCF_024500275.1 Phycodurus eques | reverse complement strand
AACCAAAGCTTTGGGATTCAAACCACTGCCTGTAACTAGTATAAAGGGAGAGTTTTACTCTAAAAAGCAAGAGAATTTACTGGGAAAGCATCCTTTGTGAAGTTATGAGTCAAAATAAAAAAGTGTACAGCAGGGAGCTGGGAAGCATTTTTAAGCAATAAAAACTGCAAATGTGTGTAAAACTCCAACCAAAGCTTTGGGATTCAAACCACTGCCTGTAACAAGTATAAAGGGGAGAGTTTTACTCTGAAAAGCAAGAGAATTTACTTGGGAAAGCATCCTTTGTGAAGTTATGAGTTACAATAAAAAAAGTGTACAGCAGAGCGCTGGGAAGCATTTTCAAGCAATAAAAAACTGCAAATGTGTGTAAAACTCCAACCAAAGCTTTGGGATTCAAACCACTGCCTGTAACTAGTATAAAGGGGAGAGTTCTTCTCTAAAAACCAAGAGTATTTACTGGGAAAGCATCCTTTGTGAAGTTATGAGTCAACAATCAAAAAAGTGTACAGCAGAGGGAGCTGGGAAGCATTTTTAAGCAATAAAAACTGCAAATGTGTGTAAAACTCCAACCAAAGCTTGGGATTCAAACCACTGCCTGTAAACTAGTATAAAGGGGAGAGTTTTACTCGAAAAAGCAAGATAATTTACTGGGAAAGCATCCTTTGTGAAGTTATGAGTTACAATCAAAAAAGTGTACAGCAGGCGCTGAACGGGAAGCATTTTTAAGCAATAAAAACTGCAAATGTGTGTAAAACTCCAACCAAAGCTTTGGGATTCAAAACCACTGCCTGCAACTAGTCTAAAGGGGAGAGTTTTACTCTAAAAGCAAGAGATTTACTGGGAAAGCATCCTTTGTGAAGTTATGAGTCAAAATAAAAAAAGTGTACAGCAGAGGGAGCTGGGAAGCATTTTTAAGCAATAAAAACTGCAAATGTGTGTAAAACTCCAAACCAGAGCTTTGGGATTCAAAACACTGCCTGTAACTAGTATAAAGGGGAGAGTTTTACTCTGAAAAGCAAGAGAATTTACTGGGAAAGCATCCTTTGTGAAGTTATGAGTTACAATAAAAAAAGTGTACAGCAGGCGCTGGGAAGCATTTTCAATTAATAAAAACTGCAAATGTGTGTAAAACTCCAACCAAAGCTTTGGGATTCAAAACCACTGCTGTCAACTAGTCATAAAGGGGAGAGTTTTACTCAAAAAGCAAGATAATTTACTGGGAAAGCATCCTTTGTGAAGTTATGAGTCAAAATAAAAAAGTGTACAGCAGAGGGAGCTGGGAAGCATTTTTAAGCAATAAAAACTGCAAATGTGTGTAAAACTCCAACCAAAGCTTTGGGATTCAAACCACTGCCTGTAACTAGTATAAAGGGGAGAGTTTTACTCGAAAAAGCAAGATAATTTACTGGGAAAGCATCCTTGTGAAGTTATGAGTTACAATAAAAAAGTGTACAGCATGCGCTGGAAGCATTTTTAAGCAATAAAAACATGCAAAATGTGTGTAAAACTCCAACCAAAGCTTTGGGATTCAAACCACTGCCTGTAACTAGTATAAAGGGGAGAGTTTTACTCTAAAATGCAAGAGAATTTACTGGGAAAGCATCCTTTGTGAAGTTATGAGTCACAATAAAAAACGTGTACAGCAGGCACTGGGAAGCATTTTTAAGCAATAAAAAACTGCAAATGTGTGTAAAACTCCAACCAAAGCTTTGGGATTCAAACCACTGCCTGTAACTAGTATAAAGGGGAGAGTTCTTCTCTAAAAAAGCAAGAGTAATTTACTGGGAAAGCATCCTTTGTGAAGTTATGAGTCACAATCAAAAAAGTGTACAGCAGAGGGAGCTGGGAAGCATTTTAAGCAATAAAAACTGCAAATGTGTGTAAAACTCCAACCGAAGCTTTGGGATTCAAACCAATGCCTGTAACAGTATAAAGGGGAGAGTTTTACTCTGAAAATGCAAGAGAATTTACTTGGAAAGCATCCTTTGTGAAGTTATGAGTTACAATAAAAAAAGTGTACAGCAGGCGCTGGGAAGCATTTTCAATAATAAAAACTGCAAATGTGTGTAAAACTCCAACCAAAGCTTTGGGATTCAAACCACTGCCTGCAACTAGTATAAAGGGGAGAGTTTTACTCGAAAAAGCAAGAGAATTACTGGGAAAGCATCCTTTGTGAAGTTATGAGTTACAATAAAAAAGTGTACAGCAGGGGAGCTGGGAAGCATTTTCAAGCAATAAAAACTGCAAATGTGTGTAAAACTCCAACCAAAGCTTTGGGATTCAAACCACTGCCTGCAACTAGTATAAAGGGGAGAGTTTTACTCGAAAAAGCAAAGATAATTACTGGGAAAGCATCCTTTGTGAAGTTATGAGTTACAATAAAAAAAGTGTACAGCAGAGGGAGCTGGGAAGCATTTTTAAGCAATAAAAACTGCAAATGTGTGTAAAACTCCAACCAAAGCTTTGGGATTCAAACCACTGCCTGTAACTAGTATAAAGGGAGAGTTCTACTCTAAAAGCAAGATAAATTTACTGGGAAAGCATCCTTTGTGAAGTTATGAGTCAGTGTACAGCAGAGGGAGCTGGGAAGCATTTTTAAGCAATAAAACTGCAAATGTGTGTAAAACTCCAACCCAAAGCTTTGGGATTCAAACCACTGCCTGTAAACTAGTATAAAGGGGAGAGTTTTACTCTGAAATGCAAGAGAATTTACTTGGGAAAGCATCCTTTGTGAAGTTATGAGTTACAATAAAAAAGTGTACAGCAGGCGCTGGGAAGCATTTTTAAGCAATAAAAACTGCAAATGTGTGTAAAACTCCAACCAAGCTTTGGGATTCAAAACCACTGCCTGTAACTAGTATAAAGGGGAGAGTTCTTCTCTAAAAACCAAGATAATTTACTGGGAAAGCATCCTTGTGAAGTTATGAGTTACAATAAAAAAAGTGTACAGCAGAGTGAGCTGGGAAGCATTTTTAAGCAATAAAAACTGCAAATGTGTGTAAAACTCCAACCAAAGCTTTGGGATTCAAACCACTGCCTGTAACAAGTATAAAGGGGAGAGTTTTACTCTGAAATGCAAGAGAATTTACTGGGAAAGCATCCTTTGTGAAGTTATGAGTTACAATAAAAAAAGTGTACAGCAGGCGCTGGGAAGCATTTTTAAGCAATAAAAACTGCAAATGTGTGTAAAACTCCAACCAAAGCTTTGGGATTCAAACCACTGCCTGCAACTAGTATAAAGGGAGAGTTTTACTCGAAAAAAGCAAGATAATTTACTGGGAAAGCATCCTTTGTGAAGTTATGAGTTACAATAAAAAAAGTGTACAGCAGAGGGAGCTGGGAAGCATTTTTAAGCAATAAAAACTGCAAATGTGTGTAAAACTCCAACCAAAGCTTTGGGATTCAAACCACTGCCTGTAACTAGTATAAAGGGGAGAGTTTTACTCGAAAAAGCAAGAGAATTTACTGGGAAAGCATCCTTTGTGAAGTTATGAGTTACAATAAAAAAAAGTGTACAGCAGGAGCTGGGAAGCATTTTTAAGCAATAAAAACTGCAAATGTGTGTAAAACCTCCAACCAAAGCTTGGGATTCAAAACCACTGCCTGTAACTAGTATAAAGGGGAGAGTTTACTCTGAAAAAGCAAGAGACTTTACTGGAAAGCATCCTTTGTGAAGTTATGAGTTACAATAAAAAAAAGTGTACAGCAGAGGGAGCTGGGAAGCATTTTTAAGCAATAAAACTGCAAATGTGTGTAAAACTCCAACCAAAGCTTTGGGATTCAAACCACTGCCTGTAACTAGTATAAAGGGAGAGTTTTACTCTAAAAAGCAAGAGAAATTTACTGGGAAAGCATCCTTTGTGAAGTTATGAGTTACAATAAAAAAAGTGTACAGCAGGCGCTGGGAAGCATTTTTAAGCAATAAAAACTGCAAATGTGTGTAAAACTCCAACCAAAGCTTTGGGATTCAAACCACTGCCTGTAACTAGTATAAAGGGGAGAGTTTCTACTCTAAAAAGCAAGAGAATTTACTGGGAAAGCATCCTTTGTGAAGTTATGAGTCAGTGTACAGCAGAGGGAGCTGGGAAGCATTTTTAAGCAATAAAAACTGCAAATGTGTGTAAAACTCCAACCAAAGCTTTGGGATTCAAACCACTGCCTGTAACTAGTATAAAGGGAGAGTTTTACTCTAAAAAGCAAGAGAATTTACTGGGAAAGCATCCTTTGTGAAGTTATGAGTCAGTGTACAGCAGAGAGCTGGAAGCATTTTTAAGCAATAAAAACTGCAAATGTGTGTAAAACTCCAACCAAAGCTTTGGGATTCAAACCACTGCCTGTAACAAGTATAAAGGGAGAGTTTACTCGAAAAGCAAGAGAATTTACTGGGAAAGCATCCTTTGTGAAGTTATGAGTTACAATAAAAAAAGTGTACAGCAGGCGAGCTGGGAAGCATTTTTAAGCAATAAAAACTGCAAATGTGTGTAAAACTCCAACCAAAGCTTTGGGATTCAAACCACTGCCTGTAACTAGTATAAAGGGGAGAGTTTTACTCTAAAAAGCAAGAGAATTTACTGGGAAAGCATCCTTGTGAAGTTATGAGTTACAATAAAAAAAGTGTACAGCAAACGGAGCTGGGAAGCATTTTAAGCAATAAAAACTGCAAATGTGTGTAAAACTCCAACCAAAGCTTTGGGATTCAAACCACTGCCTGTAACTAGTATAAAGGGGAGAGTTTACTCTGAAAATGCAAGAGAATTTACTGGAAAGCATCCTTTGTGAAGTTATGAGTCAAAATAAAAAAGTGTACAGCAGAGGGAGCTGGGAAGCATTTTAAGCAATAAAAACTGCAAATGTGTGTAAAACTCCAACCAAAGCTTTGGGATTCAAACCACTGCCTGCAACTAGTATAAAGGGGAGAGTTTTACTCTAAAAAGCAAGAGAATTTACTGGGAAAGCATCCTTTGTGAAGTTATGAGTCAAAATAAAAAAAGTGTACAGCAGAGGGAGCTGGGAAGCATTTTTAAGCAATAAAAACTGCAATGTGTGTAAAACTCCAACCAAAGCTTTGGGATTCAAACCACTGCCTGTAACTAGTATAAAGGGGAGAGTTTTACTCGAAAAAGCAAGAGAATTTACTGGGAAAGCATCCTTAGTGAAGTTATGAGTTACAATAAAAAAAGTGTACAGCAGACTGAGCTGGGAAGCATTTTTAAGCAATAAAAACTGCAAATGTGTGTAAAACTCCAACCAAAGCTTTGGGATTCAAACCACTGCCTGTAACAAGTATAAAGGGGAGAGTTTTACTCGAAAAAGCAAGAGAATTTACTGGGAAAGCATCCTTTGTGAAGTTATGAGTTACAATAAAAAAAGTGTACAGCAGAGGAGCTGGGAAGCATTTTTAAGCAATAAAAACTGCAAATGTGTGTAAAACTCCAACCAAAGCTTTGGGATTCAAACCACTGCCTGTAACTAGTATAAAGGGGAGAGTTTTACTCTAAAAGCAAGAGAATTTACTGGAAAGCATCCTTTGTGAAGTTATGAGTTACAATAAAAAAAAGTGTACAGCAGGCGCTGGGAAGCATTTTTAAGCAATAAAAACTGCAAATGTGTGTAAAACTCCAACCAAAGCTTTGGGATTCAACCACTGCCTGTAAACTAGTATAAAGGGGAGAGTTTTACTCTGAAAATGCAAGAGAATTACTGGGAAAGCATCCTTTGTGAAGTTATGAGTCACAATAAAAAAAAGTGTACAGCAGACTGAGCGGTGGGAAGCATTTTTAAGCAATAAAAACTGCAAATGTGTGTAAAACTCCAACCAAAGCTTTGGGATTCAAACCACTGCCTGTAAACAAGTATAAAGGGGAGAGTTTTACTCTGAAATAAAGCAAGAGAATTTACTGGAAAGCATCCTTTAGTGAAGTTATGAGTTACAATCAAAAAAGTGTACAGCAGGCGCTGGGAAGCATTTTTAAGCAATAAAAACTGCAAATGTGTGTAAAACTCCAACCAAAGCTTTGGGATTCAAACCACTCCCTGTAACTAGTATAAAGGGGAGAGTCTTCTCTAAAAACCAAGATAATTTACTGGGAAAGCATCCTTTGTGAAGTTATGATCACAATCAAAAAAAGTGTACAGCAGAGGGAGCTGGGAAGCATTTTTAAGCAATAAAAACTGCAAATGTGTGTAAAACTCCAACCAGAAGCTTTGGGATTCAAACCACTGCCTGTAACTAGTATAAAGGGGAGAGTTTTACTCGAAAAAGCAAGATAATTTACTGGAAGCATCCTTGTGAGTTATGAGTTACAATAAAAAAAGTGTACAGCAGGCGCTGGGAAGCATTTTTAAGCAATAAAAACTGCAAATGTGTGTAAAACTCCAACCAAAGCTTGGGATTCAAAACCACTGCCTGTAACTAGTATAAAGGGGAGAGTTTACTCTAAAAGCAAGAGAATTTACTGGGAAAGCATCCTTTGTGAAGTTATGAGTTCACAATAAAAAAAAGTGTACAGCAGAGGGAGCTGGGAAGCATTTTTAAGCAATAAAAACTGCAAATGTGTGTAAAACTCCAACCAAAGCTTTGGGATTCAAACCACTGCCTGTAAACTAGTATAAAGGGAGAGTTTTACTCGAAAAGCAAGAGAATTTACTGGGAAAGCATCCTTTGTGAAGTTATGAGTCAAAATAAAAAAGTGTACAGCAGGCGAGCTGGGAAGCATTTTTTAAGCAATAAAAACTGCAAATGTGTGTAAAACTCCAACCAAAGCTTTGGGATTCAAACAACTGCCTGTAACTAGTATAAAGGGGAGAGTTTTACTCTAAATAGCAAGAGAATTTACTGGGAAGCATCCTTTGTGAAGTTATGAGTTACAATAAAAAAAGTGTACAGCAGAGGGAGCTGGGAAGCATTTTACAGCAATAAAAACTGCAAATGTGTGTAAAACTCCAACCAAAGCTTTGGGATTCAAACCACTGCCTGTAACTAGTATAAAGGGGAAGAGTTTACTCTAAAAAGCAAGAGAATTTACTGGGAAAGCATCCTTTGTGAAGTTATGAGTCAAAATAAAAAAAGTGTACAGCAGAGGGAGCTGGAAGCATTTTTAAGCAATAAAAACTGCAAATGTGTGTAAAACTCCAACCAAAGCTTTGGGATTCAAACCACTGCTGTAACAAGTATAAAGGGGAGAGTTTTACTCGAAAAAGCAAGAGAATTTACTGGGAAAGCATCCTTTGTGAAGTTATGAGTTACAATAAAAAAGTGTACAGCAGAGGGAGCTGGGAAGCATTTTTAAGCAATAAAAACTGCAAATGTGTGTAAACTCCAACCAAAGCTTTGGGATTCAAACCACTGCCTGTAACTAGTATAAAGGGGAGAGTTCTTTACTCAAAAAGCAAGAGAATTTACTGGGAAAGCATCCTTTGTGAAGTTATGAGTCCAAAATAAAAAAGTGTACAGCAGAGGAGCTGGGAAGCATTTTAAGCAATAAAAACAGCAAATGTGTGTAAAACTCCAACCAAAGCTTTGGGATTCAAACCACTGCCTGTAACTAGTATAAAGGGGAGAGTTTTACTCTGAAAAGCAAGAGAAATTTACTGGGAAAGCATCCTTTGTGAAGTTATGAGTCACAATAAAAAAAGTGTACAGCAGGCGCTGGGAAGCATTTTTCAAGCAATAAAAACTGCAAATGTGTGTAAAACTCCAACCAAAGCTTTGGGATTCAAACCACTGCCTGTACTAGTATAAAGGGGAGAGTTTTACTCTAAAAAGCAAGAGACTTTACTGGGAAAGCATCCTTTGTGAAGTTATGAGTTACAAAATAAAAAAGTGTACAGCAGAGCGCTGGAAGCATTTTTAAGCATAAAAACTGCAAATGTGTGTAAAACTCCAACCAAAGCTTTGGGATTCAAACCACTGCCTGTAACTAGTATAAAGGGAGAGTTTTACTCTAAAAAGCAAGAGAATTTACTGGAAAGCATCCTTTGTGAAGTTATGAGTCAAAATAAAAAAAGTGTACAGCAGAGGGAGCTGGAAGCATTTTTAAGCAATAAAAACTGCAAATGTGTGTAAAAACTCCAACCAAAGCTTTGGGATTCAAACCACTGCCTGTAACTAGTATAAAGGGAGAGTTTTACTCTGAAAAAGCAAGAGATTTACTGGGAAAGCATCCTTTGTGAAGTTATGAGTTACAATAAAAAAAAGTGTACAGCATGCGCTGGGAAGCATTTTAAGCAATAAAAACTGCAAATGTGTGTAAAACTCCAACCAAAGCTTTGGGATTCAAACACTGCCTGTAACTAGTATAAAGGGGAGAGTTTTACTCTAAAAAAGCAGAGAATTTACTGGGAAAAGCATCCTTTGTGAAGGTTATGAGTCAAAATAAAAAAAGTGTACAGCAGAGGGAGCTGGGAAGCATTTTTAAGCAATAAAAACTGCAAATGTGTGTAAAACTCCAACCAAAGCTTTGGGATTCAAACCACTGCCTGTAACTAGTATAAAGGGGAGAGTTTTACTCGAAAAAGCAAGAGAATTTACTGGGAAAGCATCCTTTGTGAAGTTATGAGTTACAATAAAAAAAGTGTACAGCAGGCGCTGGGAGCATTTTTAAGCAATAAAAACTGCAAATGTGTGTAAAACTCAACCAAAGCTTTGGGATTCAAACCACTGCCTGTAACTAGTATAAAGGGGAGAGTTCTTCTCTAAAAACCAAGATAATTTTACTGGGAAAGCATCCTTGTGAAGTTATGAGTCAAATCAAAAAAGTGTACAGCAGAGGGAGCTGGAAGCATTTTTAAGCAATAAAAACTGCAAATGTGTGTAAAACTCCAACCAAAGCTTTGGGATTCAAACCACTGCCTGTAACTAGTATAAAGGGGAGAGTTTACTCTAAAAGCAAGAGAATTTACTGGGAAAGCATCCTTTGTGAAGTTATGAGTTACAATAAAAAAAGTGTACAGCAGGCGCTGGGAAGCATTTTTAAGCAATAAAAAACTGCAAATGTGTGTAAAACTCCAACCAAAGCTTTGGGATTCAAACCCACTGCCTGTAACTAGTATAAAGGGGAGAGTTCTACTCTAAAAAGCAAGAGAATTTACTGGGAAAGCATCCTTTGAAGTTATGAGTTACAATAAAAAAGTGTACAGCAGAGCTGAGCTGGGAAGCATTTTTAAGCAATAAAAACTGCAAATGTGTGTAAAACTCCAACCAAAGCTTTGGGATTCAAAACCACTGCCTGTAACTAGTATAAAGGGGAGAGTTTTACTCTAAAAGCAAGAGAATTTACTTGGGAAAGCATCCTTTGTGAAGTTATGAGTTACAATAAAAAAAGTGTACAGCAGGCGCTGGGAAGCATTTTTCAAGCATAATAAAACTGCAAATGTGTGTAAAACTCCAACCAAAGCTTTGGGATTTCAACCACTGCCTGTAACTAGTATAAAGGGGAGAGTTTTACTCGAAAAAGCAAGAGAATTTACTGGGAAAGCATCCTTTGTGAAGTTATGAGTTACAATAAAAAAAAGTGTACAGCAGAGCGCTGGGAAGCATTTTTAAGCAATAAAAACTGCCAAATGTGTGTAAAACTCCAACCAAAGCTTTGGGATTCAAACCCACTGCCTGCAATAGATAAAGGGGAGAGTTTTACTCCTGAAAAAGCAAGAGAATTTACTGGGAAGCATCCTTTGTGAAGTTATGAGTTACAATAAAAAAAAAGTTTTTTTAAAAAAAAAAAAAAAAAACTATCCCCCTCTCTTTTTTCCTCCTCCTCACCGTTTCCGTTTGTTGTTGTTGTTTTAAGAGAGGATCACACTTTTTTTATTGTAACTCATAACTTCACAAAGGATGCTTTCCCAGTAAATTCTCTTGCTTTTTAGAGTAAAACTCTCCCCTTTATACTAGTTACAGGCAGTGGTTTGAATCCCAAAGCTTTGGTTGGAGTTTTACACACATTTGCAGTTTTTATTGCTTAAAAATGCTTCCCAGCTCCCTCTGCTGTACACTTTTTTTATTGTAACTCATAACTTCAAAAAGGATGCTTTCCCAGTAAATTATCTTGCTTTTTCGAGTAAAACTCTCCCCTTTATACTAGTTCACAGGCAGTGGTTTGAATGCCCAAAGCTTTGGTTGTAGATTTACACACATTTGCAGTTTTTATTCGCTTAAAAATGCTTCTCAGCTCCTCTGCTGAACACTTTTTTTTATTTTAACTCATAACTTCACAAAGGATGCTTTCCCAGTAAATTCTCTTGCTTTTTAGAGGAAAACTCTCCCCTTTATACTATTTACAGGCAGTGGTTTGAATTCCAAAGATTTGGTTGGAGTTTTACACACATTTGCAGTTTTAATCGCTTCAAAACTGCTTCCCAGCGCCTCTGCTGTACACTTTTTTTTTTGTAACTCATAACTTCACAGAGGATGCTTTCCCAGTAAGTTTTCTTGCTTTTTAGAGTAGAACTCTCCCCTTTATACTAGTGACAGGCAGTGGTTTGAATCCCAAAGCTTTGGTTGGAGTTTTACACACATTTGCAGTTTTTAATGCTTAAAAATGCTTAACAGCTCCCTCTGCTGTACACTTTTTTTATTGAACTCATAACTTCACAAAGGATGCTTTCCAAGTAAATTCTCTTGCATTTTAGAGTAAAACGCTCCCCTTTATACTAGTTACAGGCAGTGGTTTGAATCCCAAAGCTTTGGTTGGAGTTTTACACACATTTGCAGTTTTTATTGCTTAAAAACTGCTTCCCAGCTCAGTCTGCTGTACACTTTTTTTATTTTGACTCATAACTTCACAAAGGATGCTTTCCCAGTAAATTATCTTGCTTTTTCGAGTAAAACTCTCCCCTTTATACTAGTTACAGGCAGTGGTTTGAATCCCAAAGCTTTGGTTGGAGTTTTACAGCACATTTGCAGTTTTTATTAATTGAAAATGCTTCCCAGCGCCCTGCTGTACACTTTTTTTATTGTAACTCATAACTTCACAAAGGATGCTTTCCAAGTAAATTCTCTTGCATTTCAGAGTAAAACTCTCCCCTTTATACTTGTTACAGGCAGTGGTTTGAATCCCAAAGCTTCGGTTGGAGTTTTACACACATTTGCAGTTTTTATTGCTTAAAAATGCTTCCCAGCTCCCTCTGCTGTACACTTTTTTGATTTGTACTCATAACTTCACAAAGGATGCTTTCCCAGTAAATTACCTTGGCTTTTTAGAGAAGAACTCTCCCCTTTATACTAGTTAGCAGGCAGTGGTTTGAATCCCAAAGCTTTGGTTGGAGTTTTACACACATTTGCAGTTTTTATTGCTTAAAAATGCTTCCCAGCGCCTGCTGTACACTTTTTTTGATTGTAACTCATAACTTCACAAAGGATGCTTTCCCAGTAAATTATCTTGCTTTTTCGAGTAAAACTCTCCCCTTTATACTAGTTACAGGCAGTGGTTTGAATCCCAAAGCTTTGGTTGGAGTTTTACACACATTTGCAGTTTTTATTGCTTAAAAATGCTTCCCAGCTCCCTCTGCTGTACACTTTTTTTATTTTGACTCATAACTTCACAAAGGATGCTTTCCCAGTAAATTATCTTGGTTTTTAGAGTAAAACTGTCCCCTTTATACTAGTTGCAGGCAGTGGTTTGAATCCCAAAGCTTTGGTTGGAGTTTTACACACATTTGCAGTTTTTATTGCTTAAAAATGCTTCCTAGCTCCCTCTGCTGTACACTTTCTTTATTGTAACTCATAACTTCACAAAGGATGCTTTCCAAGTAAATTCTCTTGCATTTCAGAGTAAAACTCTCCCCTTTACACTTGTTACAGGCAGTGGTTTGAATCCCAAAGCTTTGGTTGGAGTTTTACACATATTTGCAGTTTTTATTGCTTAAAAATGCTTCCCAGCTCAGTTGCTGTACACTTTTTTTTATTGTAACTCATAACTTCACGAAGGATGCTTTCCAAGTAAATTCTCTTGCTTTTTCGAGTAAAACTCTCCCCTTTATACTAGTTACAGGCAGTGGTTTGAATCCCAAAGCTTTGGTTGGAGTTTTACACACATTTGCAGTTTTTATTGCTTAAAAATGCTTCCTAGCTCCCTCTGCTGTACACTTTTTTTATTGTAACTCATAACTTCACAAAGGATGCTTTCCCAGTAAATTATCTTGCTTTTTCGAGTAAAACTCTCCCCTTTATACTAGTTGCAGGCAGTGGTTTGAATCCCAAAGCTTTGGTTGGAGTTTTACACACATTTGCAGTTTTTATTGCTTGAAAATGCTTCCCAGCGCCTGCTGTACACTTTTTTTATTGTAACTCATAACTTCACAAAGGATGCTTTCCAGTAAATTATCTTGCTTTTTCGAGTAAAACTCTCCCCTTTATACTAGTTACAGGCATTGGTTTGAATCCCAAAGCTTCGGTTGGAGTTTTACACACATTTGCAGTTTTTATTGCTTAAAAATGCTTCCCAGCTCCCTCTGCTGTACACTTTTTTGATTTTGACTCATAACTTCACAAAGGATGCTTTCCCAGTAAATTATCTTGGTTTTTAGAGAAGAACTCTCCCCTTTATACTAGTTACAGGCAGTGGTTTGAATCCCAAAGCTTTGGTTGGAGTTTTACACACATTTGCAGTTTTTATTGCTTAAAAATGCTTCCCAGCGCCTGCTGTACACTTTTTTTATTGTAACTCATAACTTCACAAAGGATGCTTTCCAAGTAAATTCTCTTGCATTTCAGAGTAAAACTCTCCCCTTTACACTTGTTACAGGCAGTGGTTTGAATCCCAAAGCTTTGGTTGGAGTTTTACACATATTTGCATTTTTTATTGCTTAAAAATGCTTCCCAGCTCAGTTTGCTGTACACTTTTTTTTATTGTAACTCATAACTTCACGAAGGATGCTTTCCCAGTAAATTCTCTTGCTTTTTCGAGTAAAACTCTCCCCTTTATACTAGTTACAGGCAGTGGTTTGAATCCCAAAGCTTTGGTTGGAGTTTTACACACATTTGCAGTTTTTATTGCTTAAAAATGCTTCCTAGCTCCCTCTGCTGTACACTTTTTTTATTGTAACTCATAACTTCACAAAGGATGCTTTCCCAGTAAATTATCTTGCTTTTTCGAGTAAAACTCTCCCCTTTATACTAGTTGCAGGCAGTGGTTTGAATCCCAAAGCTTTGGTTGGAGTTTTACACACATTTGCAGTTTTTATTGCTTAAAAATGCTTCCCAGCGCCTGCTGTACACTTTTTTTATTGTAACTCATAACTTCACAAAGGATGCTTTCCAAGTAAATTATCTTGCATTTCAGAGTAAAACTCTCCCCTTTACACTTGTTACAGGCAGTGGTTTGAATCCCAAAGCTTTGGTTGGAGTTTTACACACATTTGCAGTTTTTATTGCTTAAAAATGCTTCCCAGCTCCCTCTGCTGAACATTTTTTTATTTTGACTCATAACTTCACAAAGGATGCTTTCCCAGTAAATTCTCTTGCTTTTTAGAGTAAAACTCTCCCCTTTAGATTAGTTGCAGGCAGTGGTTTGAATCCCAAAGCTTTGGTTGGAGTTTTACACACATTTGCAGTTTTTATTGCTTAAAAATGCTTCCCAGCGCCTGCTGTACACTTTTTTTATTGGAACTCATAACTTCACAAAGGATGCTTTCCAAGTAAATTCTCTTGCATTTCAGAGAAAAACTCTCCCCTTTACACTTGTTACAGGCAGTGGTTTGAATCCCAAAGCTTTGGTTGGAGTTTTACACATATTTGCAGTTTTTATTGCTTAAAAATGCTTCCCAGCTCAGTTTGCTGTACACTTTTTTTTATTGTAACTCATAACTTCACGAAGGATGCTTTCCCAGTAAATTCTCTTGCTTTTTCGAGTAAAACTCTCCCCTTTATACTAGTTACAGGCAGTGGTTTGAATCCCAAAGCTTTGGTTGGAGTTTTACACACATTTGCAGTTTTTATTGCTTAAAAATGCTTCCCAGCTCCCTCTGCTGTACACTTTTTTTATTGTAACTCATAACTTCAAAAAGGATGCTTTCCCAGTAAATTATCTTGCTTTTTCGAGTAAAACTCTCCCCTTTATACTTGTTACAGGCAGTGGTTTGAATCCCAAAGCTTTGGTTGGAGTTTTACACACATTTGCAGTTTTTATTGCCTAAAAATGCTTCCCAGCTCAGTCTGCTGAACACTTTTTTTTATTGTAACTCATAACTTCACTAAGGATGCTTTCCCAGTAAATTCTCTTGCTTTTTCGAGTAAAACTCTCCCCTTTATACTAGTTACAGGCAGTGGTTTGAATCCCAAAGATTTGGTTGGAGTTTTACACACATTTGCAGTTTTTATTGCTTAAAAATGCTTCCCAGCTCCCTCTGCTGAACATTTTTTTATTTTGACTCATAACTTCACAAAGGATGCTTTCCCAGTAAATTCTCTTGCTTTTTAGAGTAAAACTCTCCCCTTTAGATTAGTTGCAGGCAGTGGTTTGAATCCCAAAGCTTTGGTTGGAGTTTTACACACATTTGCAGTTTTTATTGCTTAAAAATGCTTCCCAGCTCCCTCTGCTGTACACTTTTTTGATTTTGACTCATAACTTCACAAAGGATGCTTTCCAAGTAAATTCTCTTGCATTTCAGAGTAAAACTCTCCCCTTTACACTTGTTACAGGCAGTGGTTTGAATCCCAAAGCTTTGGTTGGAGTTTTACACATATTTGCAGTTTTTATTGCTTAAAAATGCTTCCCAGCTCAGTTTGCTGTACACTTTTTTTTATTGTAACTCATAACTTCACGAAGGATGCTTTCCCAGTAAATTCTCTTGCTTTTTCGAGTAAAACTCTCCCCTTTATACTAGTTACAGGCAGTGGTTTGAATCCCAAAGCTTTGGTTGGAGTTTTACACACATTTGCAGTTTTTATTGCTTAAAAATGCTTCCCAGCTCCCTCTGCTGTACACTTTTTTTATTGTAACTCATAACTTCAAAAAGGATGCTTTCCCAGTAAATTATCTTGCTTTTTCGAGTAAAACTCTCCCCTTTATACTTGTTACAGGCAGTGGTTTGAATCCCAAAGCTTTGGTTGGAGTTTTACACACATTTGCAGTTTTTATTGCCTAAAAATGCTTCCCAGCTCAGTCTGCTGAACACTTTTTTTTATTGTAACTCATAACTTCACTAAGGATGCTTTCCCAGTAAATTCTCTTGCTTTTTCGAGTAAAACTCTCCCCTTTATACTAGTTACAGGCAGTGGTTTGAATCCCAAAGATTTGGTTGGAGTTTTACACACATTTGCAGTTTTTATTGCTTAAAAATGCTTCCCAGCTCCCTCTGCTGTACACTTTTTTTTTTATTGTAACTCATAACTTCACTAAGGATGCTTTCCAAGTAAATTCTCTTGCTTTTTAGAGTAGAACTCTCCCCTTTATACTAGTTGCAGGCAGTGGTTTGAATCCCAAAGCTTTGGTTGGAGTTTTACACACATTTGCAGTTTTTATTGCTTAAAAATGCTTCCCAGCGCCTGCTGTACACTTTTTTTATTGTAACTCATAACTTCACAAAGGATGCTTTCCAAGTAAATTCTCTTGCATTTCAGAGTAAAACTCTCCCCTTTATACTAGTTACAGGCAGTGGTTTGAATCCCAAAGCTTTGGTTGGAGTTTTACACACATTTGCAGTTTTTAGTGATTAAAAATGCTTCCCATCTCCCTCTGCTGTCCACTTTTTTTTATTGTAACTCAAAACTTCACAAAGGATGCTTTCCCAGTAAAGTCTCTTGCTTTTTCAAGTATAACTCTCCCCGTTATACAAGTTACAGGCAGTGGTTTTGAATCCCAAAGCTTTAGTTGGAGTTTTACACACATTTGCAGTTTTTATTGCTTAAAAATGCTTCCCAGCTCCCTCTGCTGTTCACTTTTTTTTTATTGTAACTCATAACTTCACTAAGGATGCTTTCCAAGTAAATTCTCTTGCTTTTTCGAGTAAAACTCTCCCCTTTATACTAGTTACAGGCAGTGGTTTGAATCCCAAAGCTTTGGTTGGAGTTTTACACACATTTGCAGTTTTTATTGCTTAAAAATGCTTCCCAGCTCCCTCTGCTGTACACTTTTTTTATTGTAACTCATAACTTCAAAAATGATGCTTTCCCAGTAAATTATCTTGCTTTTTCGAGTAAAACTCTCCCCTTTATACTAGTTGCAGGCAGTGGTTTGAATCCCAAAGCTTTGGTTGGAGTTTTACACACATTTGCAGTTTTTATTGCTTGAAAATGCTTCCCAGCGCCTGCTGTACACTTTTTTTTATTGTAACTCATAACTTCACAAAAGATGCTTTCCAAGTAAATTCTCTTGCATTTCAGAGTAAAACTCTCCCCTTTATACTTGTTACAGGCAGTGGTTTGAATCCCAAAGCTTTGGTTGGAGTTTTACACACATTTGCAGTTTTTATTGCTTAAAAATGCTTCCCAGCTCAGTCTGTTGTACACTTTTTTTTATTGTAACTCATAACTTCACTAAGGATGCTTTCCCAGTAAATTATCTTGGTTTTTAGAGAAGAACTCTCCCCTTTATACTAGTTACAGGCAGTGGTTTGAATCCCAAAGCTATGGTTGGAGTTTTACACACATTTGCAGTTTTTATTGCTTAAAAATGCTTCCCAGCGCCTGCTGTACACTTTTTTGATTGTAACTCATAACTTCACAAAGGATGCTTTCCAAGTAAATTCTCTTGCATTTCAGAGTAAAACTCTCCCCTTTATACTAGTTACAGGCAGTGGTTTGAATCCCAAAGCTTTGGTTGGAGTTTTACACACATTTGCAGTTTTTATTGCTTAAAAATGCTTCCCAGCTCCCTTTGCTGTACACTTTTTTGATTTTGACTCATAACTTCACAAAGGATGCTTTCCCAGTAAATTATCTTGGTTTTTAGAGAAGAACTCTCCCCTTTATACTAGTTACAGGCAGTGGTTTGAATCCCAAAGCTTTGGTTGGAGTTTTACACATATTTGCAGTTTTTATTGCTTAAAAATGCTTCCTAGCTCCCTCTGCTGTACACTTTTTTTATTGTAACTCATAACTTCACAAAGGATGCTTTCCCAGTAAATGATCTTGCTTTTTCGAGTAAAACTCTCCCCTTTATACTAGTTGCAGGCAGTGGTTTGAATCCCAAAGCTTTGGTTGGAGTTTTACACACATTTGCAGTTTTTATTGCTTGAAAATGCTTCCCAGCGCATGCTGTACACTTTTTTTATTGTAACTCATAACTTCACAAAGGATGCTTTCCCAGTAAATTATCTTGCTTTTTCGAGTAAAACTCTCCCCTTTATACTAGTTGCAGGCAGTGGTTTGAATCCCAAAGCTTTGGTTGGAGTTTTACACACATTTGCAGTTTTTATTAATTGAAAATGCTTCCCAGCGCCTGCTGTACACTTTTTTTATTGTAACTCATAACTTCACAAAGGATGCTTTTCCAGTAAATTATCTTGCTTTTTCGAGTAAAACTCTCCCCTTTATACTAGTTACAGGCATTGGTTTGAATCCCAAAGCTTCGGTTGGAGTTTTACACACATTTGCAGTTTTTATTGCTTAAAAATGCTTCCCAGCTCCCTCTGCTGTACACTTTTTTGATTTTGACTCATAACTTCACAAAGGATGCTTTCCCAGTAAATTATCTTGGTTTTTAGAGAAGAACTCTCCCCTTTATACTAGTTACAGGAAGTGGTTTGAATCCCAAAGCTTTGGTTGGAGTTTTACACACATTTGCAGTTTTTTTTGCTTAAAAATGCTTCCCAGCGCCTGCTGTACACTTTTTTTATTGTAACTCATAACTTCACAAAGGATGCTTTCCAAGTAAATTCTCTTGCATTTCAGAGTAAAACTCTCCCCTTTACACTTGTTACAGGCAGTGGTTTGAATCCCAAAGCTTTGGTTGGAGTTTTACACATATTTGCATTTTTTATTGCTTAAAAATGCTTCCCAGCTCAGTTTGCTGTACACTTTTTTTTATTGTAACTCATAACTTCACGAAGGATGCTTTCCCAGTAAATTCTCTTGCTTTTTCGAGTAAAACTCTCCCCTTTATACTAGTTACAGGCAGTGGTTTGAATCCCAAAGCTTTGGTTGGAGTTTTACACACATTTGCAGTTTTTATTGCTTAAAAATGCTTCCTAGCTCCCTCTGCTGTACACTTTTTTTATTGTAACTCATAACTTCACAAAGGATGCTTTCCCAGTAAATTATCTTGCTTTTTCGAGTAAAACTCTCCCCTTTATACTAGTTGCAGGCAGTGGTTTGAATCCCAAAGCTTTGGTTGGAGTTTTACACACATTTGCAGTTTTTATAAATTGAAAATGCTTCCCAGCGCCTGCTGTACACTTTTTTTATTGTAACTCATAACTTCACAAAGGATGCTTTCCCAGTAAATTATCTTGCTTTTTCGAGTAAAACTCTCCCCTTTATACTAGTTACAGGCATTGGTTTGAATCCCAAAGCTTCGGTTGGAGTTTTACACACATTTGCAGTTTTTATTGCTTAAAAATGCTTCCCAGCTCCCTCTGCTGTACACTTTTTTGATTTTGACTCATAACTTCACAAAGGATGCTTTCCCAGTAAATTACCTTGGTTTTTAGAGAAGAACTCTCCCCTTTATACTAGTTAGAGGCAGTGGTTTGAATCCCAAAGCTTTGGTTGGAGTTTTACACACATTTGCAGTTTTTATTGCTTAAAAATGCTTCCCAGCGCCTGCTGTACACTTTTTTGATTGTAACTCATAACTTCACAAAGGATGCTTTCCCAGTAAATGATCTTGCTTTTTCGAGTAAAACTCTCCCCTTTATACTAGTTGCAGGCAGTGGTTTGAATCCCAAAGCTTTGGTTGGAGTTTTACACACATTTGCAGTTTTTTTTGCTTAAAAATGCTTCCCAGCACCTGCTGTACACTTTTTTTATTGTAACTCATAATAACTTCACAAAGGATGCTTTCCAAATAAATTCTCTTGCATTTCAGAGTAAAACTCTCCCCTTTACACTTGTTACAGGCAGTGGTTTGAATCCCAAAGCTTTGGTTGGAGTTTTACACATATTTGCAGTTTTTATTGCTTAAAAATGCTTCCCAGCTCAGTCTGCTGAACACTTTTTTGATTTTGACTCATAACTTCACAAAGGATGCTTTCCCAGTAAAGTCTCTTGCTTTTTAGAGTAGAACTCTCCCCTTTATACTTGTTACAGGCAGTGGTTTGAATCCCAAAACTTTGGCTGACGTTTTACACACATTTGCAGTTTTTATTGCTAAAAAATGCTTCCCAGCGCCTGCTGTACACTTTTTTTATTTTGACTCATTACTTCACAAAGGATGCTTTCCCAGTAAAGTCTCTTGCTTTATAGTCTAGAACTCTCCCCTTTATACTAGTTACAGGCAGTGGTTTGAAACCCAAAGGTTTGGTTTGGAGTTTTACACACATTTGCAATTTCTATTGCTTAAAAATAGTTAACAGCTCCCTCTGCTGTACACTTTTTTTATTGTAAATCATAACTTCACAAAGGATGCTTTCCCAGAAAATTCTCTTGCTTTTTAGAGTCAAACTCTCCCCTTTATACTCGTTACAGGCAGTGGTTTGAATCCCAAAGATTTGGTTGGAGTTTTACACATAAATGCAGTTTTTATTGCTTAAAAATGCTTCCCAGCGACGACTGTACACTTTTTTTATTTTGACTCATAACTTCACAAAGGATACTTTCCCAGTAAAGTCTCTTGCTTTTTAGAGTAGAACTCTCGCCTTTATACTTGTTACAGGCAGTGGTTTGAATCCCAAAGCTTTGGTTGGAGTTTAAAACACATTTTCTGTTTTTATTGCTTAAAAATGCTTCCAAGCTCCCTCTGCTGTTCACTTTTTTTTTGT
>NW_026904483.1:0-19937 GCF_024500275.1 Phycodurus eques | reverse complement strand
GTCTCTTGCTTTTTAGAGTAAACTCTCCCCTTTATACTAGTTACAGGCAGTGGTTTTGAATCCCAAAGCTTTGGTTGGAGTTTTACACACATTTGCATGTTTTTATTGCTTAAAAATGCTTCCCAGCTCCCTCTGCTGTACACTTTTTTTATTGTAACTCATAACTTCACAAAGGATGCTTTCCAGTAATTATCTTGCTATTTTCGAGTAAAACTCTCCCCTTTATACTAGTTGACGGCAGTGGTTTGAATCCCAAAGCTTTGGTTGGAGTTTTACACACATTTGCAGTTTTTATCTAATTGAAAATGCTTCCCAGCGCCTGCTTGTCCACTTTTTTTATTTGTACTCATAACTTCACAAAGGATGCTTTCCATAGTAAATTCTCTTGCATTTTCAGAGTAAAACTCTCCCCTTTATACTTGTTACAGGCATTGGTTTGAATCCCAAAGCTTCGGTTGGAGTTTTACACACATTTGCAGTTTTTATTGCTTAAAAATGCTTCCCAGCTCCCTCTGCTGTACACTTTTTTGATTTTGACTCATAACTTCACAAAGGATGCTTTCCCAGTAAATTATCTTGCTTTTTCGAGTAAAACTCTCCCCTTTATACTAGTTACAGGCAGTGATTTGAATCCCAAAGCTTTGGTTGGAGTTTTACACACATTTGCAGTTTTTTATTGCTTAAAAATGCTTCCCAGCTCCCTCTGCTGTACACTTTTTTGATTTTGACTCATAACTTCACAAAGGATGCTTTCCCAGTAAATTATCTTGGTTCTTAGAGAAGAACTCTCCCCTTTATACTAGTTAGAGGCAGTGGTTTGAATCCCAAAGCTTTGGTTGGAGTTTTACACACATTTGCAGTTTTTATTGCTTAAAAATGCTTCCCAGCGCCTGCTGTACACTTTTTTGATTGTAACTCATAACTTCACAAAGGATGCTTTCCCAGTAAATTATCTTGCTTTTTCGAGTAAAACTCTCCCCTTTATACTAGTTACAGGCAGTGATTTGAATCCCAAAGCTTTGGTTGGAGTTTTACACACATTTGCAGTTTTTATTGCTTAAAAATGCTTCCCAGCTCCCTCTGCTGTACACTTTTTTGATTTTGACTCATAACTTCACAAAGGATGCTTTCCCAGTAAATTATCTTGGTTTTTAGAGAAGAACTCTCCCCTTTATACTATTTACAGGCAGTGGTTTGAATCCCAAAGCTTTGGTTGGAGTTTTACACACATTTGCAGTTTTTTTTGCTTAAAAATACTTCCCAGCGCCTGCTGTACACTTTTTTTATTGTAACTCATAACTTCACAAAGGATACTTTCCAAGTAAATTCTCTTGCATTTCAGAGTAAAACTCTCCCCTTTACACTAGTTGCAGGCAGTGGTTTGAATCCCAAAGCTTTGGTTGGAGTTTTTACACATATTTGCAGTTTTTATTGCTTAAAAATGCTTCGCAGCTCAGTTTGCTGTACACCTTTTTTTATTGTAACTCATAACTTCAAAAAGGATGCTTTCCCAGTAAATTATCGTGCTTTTTCGAGTAAAACTCTCCCCTTTATACTAGTTGCAGGCAGTGGTTTGAATCCCAAAGCTTTGGTTGGAGTTTTACACACATTTGCAGTTTTTATTCCTTAAAAGTGCTTCCCAGCTCCCTCTGCTGTACACTTTTTTTATTGTAACTCATAACTCCAAAAAGGATGCTTTCCCAGTAAATTATCTTGCTTTTTCGAGTAAAACTCTCCCCTTTATACTAGTTGCAGGCAGTGGTTTGAATCCCAAAGCTTGGTTGGAGTTTTACACACATTTGCAGTTTTTATTGCTTGAAAATGCTTCCCAGCGCATGCTGTACACTTTTTTGATTGTAACTCATAACTTCACAAAGGATGCTTTCCAAGTAAATTCTCTTGCATTTTCAGAGTAAAACTCTCACCTTTGTACTAGTTACAGGCAGTGGTTTGAATCCCAAAGATTTGGTTGGAGTTTTTCACACATTTGCAGTATTTATCGCTTAAAAATGCTTCCGAGCTCCCTCTGCTGTACACTTTTTTTCTTTTGACTCATAACTTCACAAAGGATGCTTTCCAAGTAAACTCTCTTGGATTTTAGAGTAAAACTCTCCCCTTTATACTAGTTACAGGCAGTGGTTTGAATCCCAAAGCTTTGGTTGGAGTTTTACAGACATTTGCTGTTTTTATCGCTTAAAAATGCTTCCCAGCACCTGCTGTACACTTTTTTTTATTTTCACTCATAACTTCACAAATGATGCTTTCCAAGTAAATTCTCTCTCATTTTAGAGTAAAACACTCCCCTTTATACTAGTTACAGTAAGTGTTTTGAATCCCAAAGCTTTGGTTGGAGTTTTACACATTTGCAGCTTTTATCGCTTAAAAACGCTTCCCAGCGCCTGCTGTTCAATTTTTTGATTTTGACTCATAACTTCACAAAGGATGCTTTCCCAGTAAATTACCTTGGTTTTTAGAGAAGAACTCTCCCCTTTATACTAGTTAGAGGCAGTGGTTTGAATCCCAAAGCTTTGGTTGGAGTTTTACACACATTTGCAGTTTTTATTAATTGAAAAATGCTTCCCAGCGCCTGCTGTACACTTTTTTGATTGTAACTCATAACTTCACAAAGGATGCTTTCCAAGTAAATTCTCCTGCATTTCAGAGTAAAACTCTCCCCTTTACACTTGTTACAGGCAGTGGTTTGAATCCCAAAGCTTTGGTTGGAGTTTTACACACATTTGCAGTTTTTATCTGCTTAAAAATGCTTCCCAGCTCAGTTTGCTGTACACTTTTTTTTATTTGTAACTCATAACTTCACGAAGGATGCTTTCCCAGTAAATTCTCTTGCTTTTTCGAGTATAAACTCTCCCCTTTATACTAGTTACAGGCAGTGGTTTGAATCCCAAAGCTTTGGTTGGAGTTTTACACACATTTGCAGTTTTTATTGCTTAAAAATGCTTCCCAGCTCCCTCTGCTGTACACTTTTTTTTATTGTAACTCATAACTTCACAAAGGATGCTTTCCCAGTAAATTTCTTGCATTTTAGAGTAAAATGCTCTCCCCTTTATACTAGTTACAGGCAGTGGTTTGAATCCCAAAGCTTTGGTTGGAGTTTTACGCACATTTGCAGTTTTTATCGCTTAAAAATGCTTACCCAGCGCCTGCTGTACACTTTTTTTATTTTGACTCATAACTTCACAAAGGATGCTTTCCAAGTAAATTCTCTTGCATTTTAGATTAAGACTCTCCCCTTTTATACGAGTTACAGGCAGTGGCTTTGAATCCCAAAGCTTTGGTTGTAGTTTTAAACACATTTGCACTTTTTAGTGCTTAAAAATGCTTCCCAGCTCCCTCTGCTGTACACTTTTTTTTATTGTCAACTCATAACTTCACAAAGGATGCTTTCCCAGTCAAGTCTCTTGCATTTTTCGAGTAGAACTCTCCCCTTTTATACTAGTTACAGGCAGTGCTTTGAATCCCAAAGCTTTGGTTGTAGTTTTACACACATTTGCAGTTTTTATCGCTTAAAATGCTTCCCAGCGCCTCTGCCTGTACACTTTTTTTATTTTCACTCATAACTTCACAAAGGATACTTTCCAAGAAAAGTCTCTTGCATTTTCAGAGTAGGAACTCTCCCCTTTATTACTAGTTACAGTGCAGTGGTTTGAATCCCAAAGCTTTGGTTGTAGTTTTACACACATTTGCACTTTTTAATCGCTTAAAAATGCTTCCCAGCGCCTGCTGTACACTTTTTTTATTTTGACTCATAACTTCACAAATGATGCTTTCCAAGTAAATTCTCTTACATTTTCAGAGTAAAACTCTCCCCTTTATACTAGTTAGAGGCAGTGGTTTGAATCCCAAAGCTTTGGTTTGAGTTTTCACACTACTATTTGCAGCTTTTAGTCGATTAAAAATGCTTCCCAGCTCCCTCTGCTGTACACTTTTTTCTTATTGTAACTCCTAATCTTCACAAAGGATGCTTTCCCATTAAATTCTCTTGCTTTTTATAGTAGAACTCTCCCCTTTAGTATTAGTTACAGGCAGTGGTTTGAATCCCAAAGCTTTGGTTGGAGTTTTACACACATTTGCAGTATTTATCGCTTGAAAATGCTTCCCGAGCTCCTCTGCTGTACACTTTTTTTCTTTGTAACTCATAGCTTCACAAAGGATGCTTTCCAAGTAAACTTCTCTTAGCATTTTCAGAGTAAAACTCTCCCCTTTATACTAGTTACAGGCAGTGGTTTGAATCCCAAAGCTTTGGTTGGAGTTTTACACACATTTGCAGTTTTTATTGCTTAAAAATGCTTCCCAGCTCCCTCTGCTGTACACTTCTTTTTTATTGTAACTCATAACTTCACAAAGGATGCTTTCCCAGTAAATTCTCTTTGCTTTTTAGAGTAAAACTCTCCGCCTTTATATCAGTTACAGGCAGTGTTTTGAATCCCAAAGCTTTGGTTGGAGTTTTACACACATTTGCAGTTTTTATTGCTTGAAAATGCTTCCCAGCGCCCTGCTGTACACTTTTTTTATTGTAACTCATAGCTTCACAAAGGATGCTTTCCAAGTAAATTCTCTTGCATTTCAGAGTAAAACTCTCCCCTTTATCCTTGTTACAGGCAGTGGTTTGAATCCCAACGCTTTGGTTGGAGTTTTACACACATTTGCAGTTTTTATTGCTTAAAAATGCTTCCCAGCTCCCTCTGCTGTACACTTCTTTTTTATTGTAACTCATAACTTCACTAAGGATGCTTTCCAAGTAAATTCTCTTGCATTTTCAGAGTAGAACTCTCCCCTTTATTACTAGTTGCAGGCAGTGGTTTGAATCCCAAAGCTTTGGTTGGAGTTTTACACACATTTGCAGTTTTTATTGCTTAAAAATGCTTCCCAGCTCCCTCTGCTGTACACTTTTTTTATTGTAACTCATAACTTCACAAAGGATGCTTTCCAAGTAAATTCTCTTGCATTTTCAGAGTAAAACTCTCCCCTTTATACTAGTTACAGGCAGTGGTTTGAATCCCAAAGCTTTGGTTGGAGTTTTACACACATTTGCAGTTTTTATTGATTAAAAATGCTTCCCATCTCCCTCTGCTGTCCACTTTTTTTTATTGTAACTCATAACTTCACAAAGGATGCTTTCCCAGTAAAGTCTCTTGTTTTTTCAAGTATAACTCTCCCCGTTATACAAGTTACAGGCAGTGGTTTTGAATCCCAAAGCTTTGGTTGGAGTTTTACACACATTTGCAGTTTTTATTGCTTAAAAATGCTTCCCAGCTCCCTCTGCTTTACACTTTTTTTATTTTGACTCATAACTTCACAAAGGATGCTTTCCCAGTAAATTCTCTTGCTTTTTAGAGTAAAACTGTCCCCTTTAGATTAGTTGCAGGCAGTGTTTTGAATCCCAAAGCTTTGGTTGGAGTTTTACACACATTTGCAGTTTTTATTGCTTGAAAATGCTTCCCAGTGCCTGCTGTACACTTTTTTTATTGTAACTCGTAGCTTCACAAAGGATGCTTTCCAAGTAAATTCTCTTGCATTTTCAGAGTAAAACTCTCCCCTTTATACTTGTTACAGGCAGTGGTTTGAATCCCAAAGCTTTGGTTGGAGCTTTACACACATTTGCAGTCTTTATTGCTTAAAAATGCTTCCCAGCTCCCTCTGCTGTACACTTTTTTTTAATTGTAACTCATAACTTCACTAAGGATGCTTTCCAAGTAAATTCTCTTGCTTTTTAGAGTAGAACTCTCCCCTTTATACTAGTTGCAGGCAGTGGTTTGAATCCCAAAGCTTTGGTTGGAGTTTTACACACATTTGCAGTTTTTATTGCTTAAAAATGCTTCCCAGCGCCTGCTGTACACTTTTTTTATTGTAACTCATAACTTCACAAAGGATGCTTTCCAAGTAAATTCTCTTGCATTTCAGAGTAAAACTCTCCCCTTTATACTAGTTACAGGCAGTGGTTTGAATCCCAAAGCTTTGGTTGGAGTTTTACACACATTTGCAGTTTTTAGTGATTAAAAATGCTTCCCATCTCCTTCTGCTGTCCACTTTTTTTTTATTGTAACTCAAAACTTCACTAAGGATGCTTTCCCAGTAAAGTCTCTTGCTTTTTCAGAGTATAACTCTCCCCGTTTATACTAAGTTACAGGCAGTGGTTTTGAATCCCAAAGCTTTAGGTTGGAGTTTTACACACATTTGCAGTTTTTATTGCTTAAAAATGCTTCCCAGCTCCCTCTGCTGTACACTTTTTTTTATTGTAACTCATAACTTCACAAAGGATGCTTTCCCAGTAAATTCTCTTGCTTTTTAGAGTAAAACTGTCCCCTTTAGATTAGTTGCAGGCAGTGGTTTGAATCCCAAAGCTTTGGTTGGAGTTTTACACACATTTGCAGTTTTTATTGCTTGAAAATGCTTCCCAGCGCCTGCTGTACACTTTTTGTATTGTAACTCATAGCTTCACAAAGGATACTTTCCAAGTAAATTCTCTTGCATTTCAGAGTAAAACTCTCCCCTTTATACTTGTTACAGGCAGTGGTTTGAATCCCAAAGCTTTGGTTGGAGTTTTACACACATTTGCAGTTTTTATTGCTTAAAAATGCTTCCCAGCTCCCTCTGCTGTACACTTTTTTGATTTTGACTCATAACTTCACAAAGGATGCTTTCCCAGTAAATTATCTTGGTTTTTAGAGAAGAACTCTCCCCTTTATACTAGTTACAGGCAGTGGTTTGAATCCCAAAGCTTTGGTTGGAGTTTTACACACATTTGCAGTTTTTTTTGCTTAAAAATGCTTCCCAGCGCCTGCTGTACACTTTTTTTATTGTAACTCATAACTTCACAAAGGATGCTTTCCAAATAAATTCTCTTGCATTTCAGAGTAAAACTCTCCCCTTTACACTTGTTACAGGCAGTGGTTTGAATCCCAAAGCTTTGGTTGGAGTTTTACACATATTTGCAGTTTTTATTGCTTAAAAATGCTTCCTAGCTCCCTCTGCTGTACACTTTTTTTATTGTAACTCATAACTTCACAAAGGATGCTTTCCCAGTAAATTATCTTGCTTTTTCGAGTAAAACTCTCCCCTTTATACTAGTTGCAGGCAGTGGTTTGAATCCCAAAGCTTTGGTTGGAGTTTTACACACATTTGCAGTTTTTATTGCTTGAAAATGCTTCCCAGCGCATGCTGTACACTTTTTTTATTGTAACTCATAACTTCACAAAGGATGCTTTCCCAGTAAATTCTCTTGCATTTCAGAGTAAAACTCTCCCCTTTATACTTGTTACAGGCAGTGGTTTGAATCCCAAAGCTTTGGTTGGAGTTTTACACACATTTGCAGTTTTTATTGCTTAAAAATGCTTCCCAGCTCAGTCTGCTGAACACTTTTTTTTATTGAAACTCATAACTTCACAAAGGATGCTTTCCCAGTAAATTCTCTTGCTTTTTAGAGTAAAACGCTCCCCTTTACACTAAATACAGGCAGTGGTTTGAATCCCAAAGCTTTGGTTGGAGTTTTACACACATTTGCAGTTTTTATTGCTTAAAAACGCTTCCCAGCTCAGTCTGCTGTACACTTTTTTTATTTTGACTCATAACTTCAAAAAGGATGCTTTCCCAGTAAATTATCTTGCTTTTTCGAGTAAAACTCTCCCCTTTATACTTGTTGCAGGCAGTGGTTTGAATCCCAAAGCTTTGGTTGGAGTTTTACGCACATTTGCAGTTTTTATTAATTGAAAATGCTTCCCAGCGCCTGCTGTACACTTTTTTTATTGTAACTCATAACTTCACAAAGGATGCTTTCCAAGTAAATTCTCTTGCATTTCAGAGTAAAACTCTCCCCTTTATACTTGTTACAGGCATTGGTTTGAATCCCAAAGCTTCGGTTGGAGTTTTACACACATTTGCAGTTTTTATTGCTTAAAAATGCTTCCCAGCTCCCTCTGCTGTACACTTTTTTGATTTTGACTCATAACTTCACAAAGGATGCTTTCCCAGTAAATTACCTTGGTTTTTAGAGAAGAACTCTCCCCTTTATACTAGTTAGAGGCAGTGGTTTGAATCCCAAAGCTTTGGTTGGAGTTTTACACACATTTGCAGTTTTTATTGCTTAAAAATGCTTCCCAGCGCCTGCTGTACACTTTTTTGATTGTAACTCATAACTTCACAAAGGATGCTTTCCCAGTAAATTATCTTGCTTTTTCGAGTAAAACTCTCCCCTTTTATACTAGTTACAGGCAGTGGTTTGAATCCCAAAGCTTTGGTTGGAGTTTTACACACATTTGCAGTTTTTATTGCTTAAAAATGCTTCCCAGCTCCCTCTGCTGTACACTTTTTTGATTTTGACTCATAACTTCACAAAGGATGCTTTCCCAGTAAATTATCTTGGTTTTTAGAGAAGAACTCTCCCCTTTATACTAGTTACAGGCAGTGGTTTGAATCCCAAAGCTTTGGTTGGAGTTTTACACACATTTGCAGTTTTTTTTGCTTAAAAATGCTTCCCAGCGCCTGCTGTACACTTTTTTTATTGTAACTCATAACTTCACAAAGGATGCTTTCCAAGTAAATTATCTTGCATTTCAGAGTAAAACTCTCCCCTTTACACTTGTTACAGGCAGTGGTTTGAATCCCAAAGCTTTGGTTGGAGTTTTACACACATTTGCAGTTTTTATTGCTTAAAAATGCTTCCCAGCTCCCTCTGCTGAACATTTTTTTATTTTGACTCATAACTTCACAAAGGATGCTTTCCCAGTAAATTCTCTTGCTTTTTAGAGTAAAACTCTCCCCTTTAGATTAGTTGCAGGCAGTGGTTTGAATCCCAAAGCTTTGGTTGGAGTTTTACACACATTTGCAGTTTTTATTGCTTAAAAATGCTTCCCAGCGCCTGCTGTACACTTTTTTTATTGTAACTCATAACTTCACAAAGGATGCTTTCCAAGTAAATTCTCTTGCATTTCAGAGAAAAACTCTCCCCTTTACACTTGTTACAGGCAGTGGTTTGAATCCCAAAGCTTTGGTTGGAGTTTTACACATATTTGCAGTTTTTATTGCTTAAAAATGCTTCCCAGCTCAGTTTGCTGTACACTTTTTTTTATTGTAACTCATAACTTCACGAAGGATGCTTTCCCAGTAAATTCTCTTGCTTTTTCGAGTAAAACTCTCCCCTTTATACTAGTTACAAGGCAGTGGTTTGAATCCCAAAGCTTTGGTTGGAGTTTTACACACATTTGCAGTTTTTATTGCTTAAAAATGCTTCCTAGCTCCCTCTGCTGTACACTTTTTTTATTGTAACTCATAACTTCACAAAGGATGCTTTCCCAGTAAATTATCTTGCTTTTTCGAGTAAAACTCTCCCCTTTATACTAGTTGCAGGCAGTGGTTTGAATCCCAAAGCTTTGGTTGGAGTTTTACACACATTTGCAGTTTTTATTGCTTAAAAATGCTTCCCAGCTCCCTCTGCTGTACACTTTTTTTATTGTAACTCATAACTTCAAAAAGGATGCTTTCCCAGTAAATTATCTTGCTTTTTCGAGTAAAACTCTCCCCTTTATACTTGTTACAGGCAGTGGTTTGAATCCCAAAGCTTTGGTTGGAGTTTTACACACATTTGCAGTTTTTATTGCTTAAAAATGCTTCCCAGCTCAGTCTGCTGAACACTTTTTTTTATTGTAACTCATAACTTCACTAAGGATGCTTTCCCAGTAAATTCTCTTGCTTTTTCGAGTAAAACTCTCCCCTTTATACTAGTTACAGGCAGTGGTTTGAATCCCAAAGATTTGGTTGGAGTTTTACACATATTTGCAGTTTTTATTGCTTAAAAATGCTTCCCAGCTCCCTCTGCTGTACACTTTTTTTTTTATTGTAACTCATAACTTCACTAAGGATGCTTTCCAAGTAAATTCTCTTGCTTTTTAGAGTAGAACTCTCCCCTTTATACTAGTTGCAGGCAGTGGTTTGAATCCCAAAGCTTTGGTTGGAGTTTTACACACATTTGCAGTTTTTAGTGATTAAAAATGCTTCCCATCTCCCTCTGCTGTCCACTTTTTTTTATTGTAACTCAAAACTTCACAAAGGATGCTTTCCCAGTAAAGTCTCTTGCTTTTTCAAGTATAACTCTCCCCGTTATACAAGTTACAGGCAGTGGTTTTGAATCCCAAAGCTTTAGTTGGACTTTTACACACATTTGCAGTTTATATTGCTTGAAAATGCTTCTCAGCGTCTGCTGTCCACTTTTTTTTATTGTAACTCATAACTTCACAAAGGATGCTTTTCCAGTAAAGTCTCTTGTTTTTTCATGTATAACTCTCCCCGTTATACAAGTTACAGGCAGTGGTTTTGAATACCAAAGCTTTGGTTGGACTTTTACACACATTTGCAGTTTATATTGCTTGAAAATGCTTCCCAGCGCCTGCTGTACACTTTTTTTATTTTGACTCATAACTTCACAAAGGATGCTTTTCCAGTATATTCTCTTGCTTTTTAGAGTAAAACTGTCCCCTTTAGATTAGTTGCAGGCAGTGGTTTGAATCCCAAAGCTTTGGTTGGAGTTTTACACACATTTGCTGTTTTTATTGCTTTAAAATGCTTCCCAGCTCCCTCTGCTGTACACTTTTTTTTTATTGTAACTCATAACTTCACTAAGGATGCTTTCCCAGTAAATTCTCTTGCTCTTTAGCGAAGAACTCTCCCCTTTATACTAGTTGCAGGCAGTGGTTTGAATCCCAAAGCTTTGGTTGGAGTTTTACACACATTTGCAGTTTTTATTGCTTAAAAATGCTTCTCAGCGTCTGCTGTACACTTTTTTTTATTGTAACTCATAACTTCACAAAGGATGCTTTCCAAGTAAATTCTCTTGCATTTCAGAGTAAAACTCTCCCCTTTATACTAGTTACAGGCAGTGGTTTGAATCCCAAAGCTTTGGTTGGAGTTTTACACACATTTGCAGTTTTTATTGCTTAAAAATGCTTCCCAGCTCCCTCTGCTGTACACTTTTTTTATTGTAACTCATAACTTCAAAAAGGATGCTTTCCCAGTAAATTATCTTGCTTTTTCGAGTAAAACTCTCCCCTTTATACTAGTTGCAGGCAGTGGTTTGAATCCCAAAGCTTTGGTTGGAGTTTTACACACATTTGCAGTTTTTATTGCTTGAAAATGCTTCCCAGCGCCTGCTGTACACTTTTTTTTATTGTAACTCATAACTTCACAAAAGATGCTTTCCAAGTAAATTCTCTTGCATTTCAGAGTAAAACTCTCCCCTTTATACTTGTTACAGGCAGTGGTTTGAATCCCAAAGCTTTGGTTGGAGTTTTACACACATTTGCAGTTTTTATTGCTTAAAAATGCTTCCCAGCTCAGTCTGCTGTACACTTTTTTTTATTGTAACTCATAACTTCACTAAGGATGCTTTCCCAGTAAATTATCTTGGTTTTTAGAGAAGAACTCTCCCCTTTATACTAGTTACAGGCAGTGGTTTGAATCCCAAAGCTATGGTTGGAGTTTTACACACATTTGCAGTTTTTATTGCTTAAAAATGCTTCCCAGCGCCTGCTGTACACTTTTTTGATTGTAACTCATAACTTCACAAAGGATGCTTTCCAAGTAAATTCTCTTGCATTTCAGAGTAAAACTCTCCCCTTTATACTAGTTACAGGCAGTGGTTTGAATCCCAAAGCTTTGGTTGGAGTTTTACACACATTTGCAGTTTTTATTGCTTAAAAATGCTTCCCAGCTCCCTTTGCTGTACACTTTTTTGATTTTGACTCATAACTTCACAAAGGATGCTTTCCCAGTAAATTATCTTGGTTTTTAGAGAAGAACTCTCCCCTTTATACTAGTTACAGGCAGTGGTTTGAATCCCAAAGCTTTGGTTGGAGTTTTACACACATTTGCAGTTTTTTTTGCTTAAAAATGCTTCCCAGCGCCTGCTGTACACTTTTTTTATTGTAACTCATAACTTCACAAAGGATGCTTTCCCAGTAAATTATCTTGCTTTTTCGAGTAAAACTCTCCCCTTTATACTAGTTGCAGGCAGTGGTTTGAATCCCAAAGCTTTGGTTGGAGTTTTACACACATTTGCAGTTTTTATTGCTTGAAAATGCTTCCCAGCGCATGCTGTACACTTTTTTTATTGTAACTCATAACTTCACAAAGGATGCTTTCCCAGTAAATTCTCTTGCATTTCAGAGTAAAACTCTCCCCTTTATACTTGTTACAGGCAGTGGTTTGAATCCCAAAGCTTTGGTTGGAGTTTTACACACATTTGCAGTTTTTATTGCTTAAAAATGCTTCCCAGCTCAGTCTGCTGAACACTTTTTTTTATTGAAACTCATAACTTCACAAAGGATGCTTTCCCAGTAAATTCTCTTGCTTTTTAGAGTAAAACTCTCCCCTTTATACTAAATACAGGCAGTGGTTTGAATCCCAAAGCTTTGGTTGGAGTTTTACACACATTTGCAGTTTTTATTGCTTAAAAACGCTTCCCAGCTCAGTCTGCTGTACACTTTTTTTATTTTGACTCATAACTTCAAAAAGGATGCTTTCCCAGTAAATTATCTTGCTTTTTCGAGTAAAACTCTCCCCTTTATACTAGTTGCAGGCAGTGGTTTGAATCCCAAAGCTTTGGTTGGAGTTTTACGCACATTTGCAGTTTTTATTAATTGAAAATGCTTCCCAGCGCCTGCTGTACACTTTTTTTATTGTAACTCATAACTTCACAAAGGATGCTTTCCAAGTAAATTCTCTTGCATTTCAGAGTAAAACTCTCCCCTTTATACTTGTTACAGGCATTGGTTTGAATCCCAAAGCTTCGGTTGGAGTTTTACACACATTTGCAGTTTTTATTGCTTAAGAATGCTTCCCAGCTCCCTCTGCTGTACACTTTTTTGATTTTGACTCATAACTTCACAAAGGATGCTTTCCCAGTAAATTACCTTGGTTTTTAGAGAAGAACTCTCCCCTTTTTACTAGTTAGAGGCAGTGGTTTGAATTCCAAAGATTTGGTTGGAGTTTTACACACATTTGCAGTTTTTATTGCTTAAAAATGCTTCCCAGCGCCTGCTGTACACTTTTTTGATTGTAACTCATAACTTCACAAAGGATGCTTTCCCAGTAAATTATCTTGCTTTTTCGAGTAAAACTCTCCCCTTTATACTAGTTACAGGCAGTGGTTTGAATCCCAAAGCTTTGGTTGGAGTTTTACACACATTTGGAGTTTTTATTGCTTAAAAATGCTTCCCAGCTCCCTCTGCTGTACACTTTTTTGATTTTGACTCATAACTTCACAAAGGATGCTTTCCCAGTAAATTATCTTGGTTTTTAGAGAAGAACTCTCCGCTTTATACTCGTTACAGGCAGTGGTTTGAATCCCAAAGCTTTGGTTGAAGTTTTACACACATTTGCAGTTTTTTTTTGCTTAAAAATGCTTCCCAGCGCCTGCTGTACACTTTTTTTTATTGTAACTCATAACTTCACAAAGGATGCTTTCCAAGTAAATTCTCTTGCATTTCAGAGTAAAACTCTCCCCTTTATACTTGTTACAGGCATTGGTTTGAATCCCAAAGCTTCGGTTGGAGTTTTACACACATTTGCAGTTTTTATTGCTTAAAAATGCTTCCCAGCTCCCTCTGCTGTACACTTTTTTGATTTTGACTCATAACTTCACAAAGGATGCTTTCCCAGTAAATTACCTTGGTTTTTAGAGAAGAACTCTCCCCTTTATACTAGTTAGAGGCAGTGGTTTGAATCCCAAAGCTTTGGTTGGAGTTTTACACACATTTGCAGTTTTTATTGCTTAAAAATGCTTCCCAGCGCCTGCTGTACACTTTTTTGATTGTAACTCATAACTTCACAAAGGATGCTTTCCCAGTAAATTATCTTGCTTTTTCGAGTAAAACTCTCCCCTTTTATACTAGTTACAGGCAGTGGTTTGAATCCCAAAGCTTTGGTTGGAGTTTTACACTCATTTGCAGTTTTTATTGCATAAAAATGCTTCCCAGCTCCCTCTGCTGTACACTTTTTTTATTTTGACTCATAACTTCACAAAGGATGCTTTCCCAGTAAATTATCTTGGTTTTTAGAGAAGAACTCTCCCCTTTATACTAGTTACAGGCAGTGGTTTGAATCCCAAAGCTTTGGTTGGAGTTTTACACACATTTGCAGTTTTTTTTGCTTAAAAATGCTTCCCAGCGCCTGCTGTACACTTTTTTTATTGTAACTCATAACTTCACAAAGGATGCTTTCCCAGTAAATTATCTTGCTTTTTCGAGTAAAACTCTCCCCTTTACACTTGTTACAGGCAGTGGTTTGAATCCCAAAGCTTTGGTTGGAGTTTTACACACATTTGCAGTTTTTATTGCTTAAAAATGCTTCCCAGCTCCCTCTGCTGTACATTTTTTTATTTTGACTCATAACTTCACAAAGGATGCTTTCCCAGTAAATTCTCTTGCTTTTTAGAGTAAAACTCTCCCCTTTAGATTAGTTGCAGGCAGTGGTTTGAATCCCAAAGCTGCTGTCAAATTTAAATGCAAACCAAATTTGACTGTTCTTTTCTATTGGTATAGAAACGAAAGCATTGCTTATGTCAATATTTCTTCATCAATTTCAGTGAGGATCATTTGGTCCAATCATACAGGATGCATGTGTCTCCCTTCATCAGCCTGCGTTGTCCAAAACATCGCATTCCTGATTAGACCAGTTGACGCACTGTATTCCAGTTTGTTTTCTATTTGTCGCCAATCATTTGTCTCCTATCCTTGTTTCAGTAATGTTCCCACATGTTTCCATTGTGACCCATAATCATAATTTTATTTTGACTCATAACTTCACGAAGGATGCTTTCCAAGTAAATTCTCTTGCACTTCAGAGTAAAACTCTCCCCTTTATATGAGTTACAGGCAGTGGTTTGAATCCCAAAGCTTTGGTTGAAGTTTTACACACATTTGCAGCTTTTATCGCTTAAAAATGCTTCCCAGCTTCCTCTGCTGTACATTTTTTTGATTGTAACTCATAACTTCACAAAGGATAATGCAGCCCTATGGGTGGCACAAGTCAGTGCAAACTGTTGGCCGGTCCCAAGCCCGGATAAATGCAGAGGGTTGAGTCAGGAAGGGCATCCGGCTTAAAACCTTGCCAAACAAATATGAGCGTTCATCCAAAGAATTCCATACCGGATCGGTCGTGGCCCGGGTTAACAACGTCCTCCACCGGCGCCGTCAACCTGCGGGGCGCCGTTGGAAATTCTGGACACTTTTTTTATTGTAACTCATAACTTCACAAAGGATGCTTTCCCAGTAAATTATCTTACTTTTGAGAGTAGAACTCTCCCCTTTATACTAGTTACAGGCAGTGGTTTGAATCCCAAAGCTTTGGTTGGAGTTTTACACACATTTGCAGCTTTTATCGCTTAAAAATGTTTCCCAGCGCCTGCTGTCCACTTTTTATATTTTGACTAATAACAACACAAAGGATGCTTTCTCAGTAAATTATTTTGCTTTTTAGAGGAGAACTCTCCCCGTGATACTAGTTACAGGCAGTGGTTTGAATCCCAAAGCTTTGGTAGGAGTTTTACACACATTTGCAGTTTTTATTGCTTAAAAATGCTTCCCAGCTCCCTCTGCTGAACACTTTTTTTATTTTCACTCATAACTTCACAAAGGATGCTTTCCCAGTAAAGTCTCTTGCTTTTTAGAGTATAACTCTTCACTTAATACTAGTGACAGGCAGTGGTTTGAATCCCAAAGCTTTGGTTGGCGTTTTATACACATTTGCTGTTTTCATTGCATAAAAATGCTTCCCAGCGCCTGCTGTACACTTTTTTTTTTGGACTCATAACTTCACAAAGGATGCTTTCCCAGTAAATTCTCTTGCTTTTTAGAGTAGAACTCTTCCCTTTATACTAGTTTCAGGCAGTGGTTTGAATCCCAAAGCTTTGGTTGGAGTTTCACACACATTTGCACTTTTTATTGCTTAAAAATGCTTCCCAGCTCCCTCTGCTGTACACTTTTTTTATTGTAACTCAAAACTTCACAACGGATGCTTTCCCACTAAATTCTCTTGCTTTTTAGAGTAGAACTCTCCCCTTTATACTTGTTCGAGGCAGTGGTTTTAAATCCCAAAGCTTTGGTTGGAGTTTTACATACATTTGCAGCTTTTATCGCTTAATAATGCTTCCCAGCGCCTGCTGTCCACTTTTTATATTTTGACTAATAACAACACAAAGGATGCTTTCTCAGTAAAGTCTCTTGCTTTTTAGAGTAGAACTCTCCCCTTTATACAAGTTAGAAGCAGTGGTTTGAATCCCAAAGCTTTGATTGGAGTTTTACACATATTTGCAGCTTTCATCGCTTAAAAATGCTTCCCAGCGCCTGCTGTACACTTTTTTTATTTTGACTCATAACTTCACAAAGGATGCTTTCCAAGTAAAGTCTCTAGCATTTCAAAGTAAAACTCTCCCCTTTATACGAGTTTGAGGCAGTGGTTTGAATCCCAAAGCTTTGGTTGGAGTTTTACACACATTTGCAGCTTTTATCGCTTAAAAATGCTTCCCAGCGCCTGCTGTCCCCTTTTTAAATTTTGACTCATAACTTCACAAAGGATGCTTTCCCAGTAAATTCTCTTGCTTTTTAGAGTAGAACTCTCCCCTTTATACTAGTTTCAGGCAGTGGTTTGAATCCCAAAGCTTTGGTTGGAGTTTCACACACATTTGCAGTTTTTATTGCATATAAATGCTTCCCAGCTCCCTCTGCTGTACACTTTTTTTATTGTAACTCATAACTTCACAACGGATGCTTTCCCACTAAATTCTCTTGCTTTTTAGAGTAGAACTCTCCCCTTTATACTTGTTCGAGGCAGTGGTTTTAAATCCCAAAGCTTTGGTTAGAGTTTTACATACATTTGCAGCTTTTATCGCTTAAAAATGCTTCCCAGCGCCTGCTGTCCACTTTTTATATTTTGACTAATAACAACACAAAGGATGCTTTCTCAGTAAAGTCTCTTGCTTTTTAGAGTAGAACTCTCCCCTTTATACAAGTTAGAAGCAGTAGTTTGAATCCCAAAGCTTTGATTGGAGTTTTACACATATTTGCAGCTTTCATCGCTTAAAAATGCTTCCCAGCGCCTGCTGTACACTTTTTTTATTTTGACTCATAACTTCACAAAGGATGCTTTCCAAGTAAATTCTCTTGCATTTTTGAGTAAAACTCTCCCCTTTATCCTCGTTACAGGCAGTGGTTTGAATCCCAAAGCTTTGGTTGGAGTTTCACACACATATGCAGTTTTTATCGCTTAAAAAATCTTCCCACTGCCTGCTGTACACTTTTTTTGTTTTGACTCATAACTTCACAAAGGATGCTTTCCCAGTAAAGTCTCTTGCTTTTTAGAGTAGAACTCTCCCCTTTATACTAGTTACAGGCAGTGGTTTGAATCCCAAAGCTTTGGTTGGAGTTTTTCACACATTTGCTGTTTTTATTGCTTAAAAATGCTTCCAAGCTCCCTCTGTTGTTCACTTTTTTTATTGTAACTCATAACTTCACAAAGGATGCTTTCCCAGGAAATTCTCTTGCTTTTTAGAGTAAAACTATCCCCTTTATACAAGTTAGAAGCAGTGGTTTGAATTCCAAAGCTGTGGTTGGAGTTTTACACACATTTGCAGCTTTTATCGCTGAAAAATGCTTCCCAGCGCCTGCTGAACACTTTTTATTTTGACTCAACTTCACAAAGGATGCTTTCCCACTAAATTCTCTTGCTTTTTAGAGTAAAACTATCCCCTTTATACTAGTTAGAGGTCGTGGTTTGAAACCCAAAGCTTTGGTTGGAGTTTTACACACATTTTCTGTTTTTATTGCTTAAAAATTCTTCCCAGCTCCCTCTGCTGTCCACTTTTTTTTTTGTAACTCATAACTTCAAAAAGGATGCTTTCCAAGTAAAGTCTCTAGCATTTCAGAGTAAAACTCTCCCCTTTATACGAGTTTGAGGCAGTGGTTTGAATCCCAAAGCTTTGGTTGGAGTTTTACACACATTTGCAGCTTTTATCGCTTAAAAATGCTTCCCAGCGTCTGCTGTCCACTTTTTATATTTTGACTCATAACTTCACAAAGAATGCTTTCTCATAAAGTCTCTTGCTTTATAGTCTAGAACTCTCACCTTGATACGAGTTACAGGCAGTGGTTTTAATCCCAATGTTTTGGTTGGAGTTTTACACACATTTGCTGTTTTTATTGCTTAAAAATGCTCCCCAGCGCCTGCTGTACACTTTTTTTATTTAGACTCATAACTTCACAAAGGATGCTTTCCAAGTAAATTCTCTTGCATTTTAGAGTAAAACTCTCCCCTTTATCCTCGTTACAGGCAGTGGTTTGAATCCCAAAGCTTTGGTTGGAGTTTCACACACATATGCAGTTTTTATCGCTTAAAAATGCTTCCCACTGCCTGCTGTACACTTTTTTTGTTTTGACTCATAACTTCACAAAGGATGCTTTCCCAGGAAATTCTCTTGCTTTTTAGAGTAAAACTCTCCCCTTTATACTAGTTACAGGCAGTGGTTTGAATCCCAAAGCTTTGGTTGGAGTTTTACACACATTTGCTGTTTTTATTGCTTAAAAATGCTTCCAAGCTCCCTCTGCTGTTCACTTTTTTTATTGTAACTCATAACTTCACAAAGGATGCTTTCCCAGGAAATTCTCTTGCTTTTTAGAGTAAAACTATCCCCTTTATACGAGTGAGAGGCAGTGGTTTGAATCCCAAAGTTTTGGTTGGAGTTTTACACACATTTGCAGCCTTGATTGCTTAAAAAATTTTCCCTGGCGCCTGCTGTACACTTTTTTTATTTTGACTCATAACTTCACAAAGGATGCTTTCCAAGTAAATTCTCTTGCTTTTTAGAGTAGAACTCTCCCCTTCATACGACTGACAGGCAATGGTTTGAATCCCAAAGCTTTGGTTGGATATTACATACATTTGCAGTTTTTTTTGCTTAAAAATGCTTAACAGCTCCCTCTGCTGTACACTTTTTTTATTGTAACTCATAACTTCACAAAGGATGCTTTCCCAGGAAATTCTCTTGCTTTTTAGAGTAAAACTATCCCCTTTATCCAGGTTACAGGCAGTGGTTTGAATCCCAAAGATCCGGTTGGAGTTTTACACACATTTGCTGTTTTTATCGCTTAAAAATGCTTCCCAGCGCCTGCTGTACACTTTATTTATTTTCACTCAAAACTTCACAAAGGATGCTTTCCCAGTAAATTCTCTTGCTTTTTAGAGTAGAACTCTCCCCTTCATACGAGTGACAGGCAGTGGTTTGAATCCCAAAGCTTTGGTTGGATATTACATACATTTGCAGTTTTTATTGCTTAAAAATGCTTAACAGCTCCCTCTGCTGTACACTTTTTTTATTGTAACTCATAACTTCACAAAGGATGCTTTCCCAGAAAATTATCTTACTTTTGAGAGTCAAACTCCCCCCTTTATACTAGTTAGAGGCAGTGGTTTGAATCAAAAAGCTTTGGTTGGAGTTTTACACACATTTGCAGCTTTTATCGCTGAAAAATGCTTCCCAGCTCCCTCTGCTGTACACTTTTTTTTTTTGTAACTCAGAACTTCACAAAGGATGCTTTCCCAGGAAATTCTCTTGCTTTTTAGAGTAAAACTATCCCCTTTATACTAGTTAGAGGTAGTGGTTTGAAACCCAAAGCTTTGGTTGGAGTTTTACACACATTTTCTGTTTTTATTGCTTAAAAATTCTTCCCAGCTCCCTCTGCTGTCCACTTTTTTTTTTGTAACTCAAAACTTCACAAAGGATGCTTTCCAAGTAAAGTCTCTAGCATTTCAGAGTAAAACTCTCCCCTTTATACGAGTTCGAGGCAGTGGTTTGAATCCCAAAGCTTTGGTTGGAGTTTTACACACATTTGCAGCTTTTATTGCTTAAAAATGCTTCCCAGCGTCTGCGATAAAAA
>NW_026904482.1:0-19957 GCF_024500275.1 Phycodurus eques | reverse complement strand
CTTGCTTTTTCGAGTAAAACTATCCCCTTTATACGTGTTACAGGCAATTGTTTGAATACCAAAGCTTGGTTGGAGTTTTACACACATTTGCAGTTTTTATTGCTTGAAAATGCTTCCCAGCGCCTGCTGTACACTTTTTTTTAATTTTGACTCATAACTTCACAAAGGATGCTTTCCAAGTATAGTCTCTTGTTTTTTGGAGTATAACTCTCCCCGTTATACTAGTTACGGGCAGTGGTTTGAATCCCTAAGCTTTGGTTGGAGTTTTACACACATTTGCAGTTTTTATTGCTTAAAAATGCTTCCAGCTCCCTCTGCTGTACACTTTTTTTATTGTAACTCATGACTTCACAAAGGATGCTTTCCCAGTAAATTCTCTTGCTTTTGAGAATATAACTCTCCCCTTTATACGAGTTACAGGCAGTGGTTTGAATCCCAAAGCTTTGGTTGGAGTTTTACACACATTTGCAGTTTTTATTGCTTAAAAATGCTTCCCAGCGACTGCTGTAGACTTTTTTTATTTTGACTCATAACGTCACAAAGGATGCGTTCCAAGTAAATTCTCTTGCTTTTTAGAGTAGAACTCTCCCCTTTATACTAGTTACAGGCAGTCGTTTGAATCCCAAAGCTTTGGTTGGAGTTTTACACACATTTGCAGTTTTTATTGCTTAAAAATGCTTCCCAGCGCCTGCTGTGCACTTTCTTTATTTTGACTCATAACTTCACAAAGGATGCTTTCCCAGTAAAGTCTCTTGCATTTTAGAGTAAAACTCTCCCCTTTATACTAGTTACAGGCAGTGGTTTGAATCCCAAAGCTTTGGTTGGAGTTTTACAAACATTTGCTGTTTTTATTGCTTAAAAATGCTACCCAGCTCCCTTTGCTGTACACTTTTTTTTTGTAACTCATAACTTCCCAAAGGATTCTTTCCCAGTAAATTCTCTTGCTTTTTAGAGTAGAACTTTCCCCTTGATACTAGTTACAGGCAGTGGTTTGAATCCCAAAGTTTTGCTTGGAGTTTTACACACATTTGTTGTTTTTATTGTTTAAAATGCTTACCAGTGCCTGCTGTACACTTTTTTTTTTTTGACTGATAACTTCACAAAGGATGATTTCCAATTAAATTCTATTGCATTTTAGAATAAAACTCTCCCCTTTATACTAGTTACAGGCAGTGGTTTGAATCCCAAAGCTTTGGTTGGAGTTTTCCACACATTTGCTGATTTTATTACTTTAAAATGCTTCCCTGCGCCTGCTGTACTCTTTTTTTCATTTTTACTCATAACTTCACAAAGGATGCTTTCCAAGTAAATTATCTTGCATTTTAGAGTAAAACTCTCCCCTTTATACTAGTTACAGGCAGTCGTTTGAATCCCAAAGCTTTGGTTGGAGTTTTACACACATTTGCAGTTTTTATTGCTTAAAAATGCTTCCCAGCGCCTGCTGTGCACTTTCTTTATTTTGACTCATAACTTCACAAAGGATGCTTTCCCAGTAAAGTCTCTTGCATTTTAGAGTAAAACTCTCCCCTTTATACTAGTTACAGGCAGTGGTTTGAATCCCAAAGCTTTGGTTGGAGTTTTACAAACATTTGCTGTTTTTATTGCTTAAAAATGCTACCCAGCTCCCTTTGCTGTACACTTTTTTTTTGTAACTCATAACTTCCCAAAGGATTCTTTCCCAGTAAATTCTCTTGCTTTTTAGAGTAGAACTTTCCCCTTGATACTAGTTACAGGCAGTGGTTTGAATCACAAAGTTTTGCTTGGAGTTTTACACACATTTGTTGTTTTTATTGTTTAAAAATGCTTACCAGTGCCTGCTGTACACTTTTTTTATTTTGACTGATAACTTCACAAAGGATGATTTCCAATTAAATTCTATTGCATTTTAGAATAAAACTCTCCCCTTTATACTCGTTACAGGCAGTGGTTTGAATCCCAAAGCTTTGGTTGGAGTTTTCCACACATTTGCTGATTTTATTATTTTAAAATGCTTCCCTGCGCCTGCTGTACTCTTTTTTTCATTTTTACTCATAACTTCACAAAGGATGCTTTCCAAGTAAATTATCTTGCATTTTAGAGTAAAACTCTCCCCTTTATACTAGTTACAGGCAGTGGTTTGACTCCCAAAGCTTTGGTTGTAGTTTTACACACATTTGCTATTTTTATTGCTTAAAAATGCTTCCCAGCGACTGATTTCCACTTTTTTTTTTTTTCACTCATAACTTCACAAAGGATGCTTTCCCATTAACGTCTCTTGCTTTTTAGAGGAGACCTCTCCCCTTTTTACTAGTTACAGGCAGTGGTTTGAATCCCAAAGCTTTGCTTGGAGTTTTACACACATTTGCAGTTTTTATTGCTTAAAAATGCTTCCCAGCTCCCTCTGTTGTACACTTTTTTTATTGTAACTCATTTGCAGTTTTTATTGCTTAAAAATGCTTCCCAGCTCCCTTTGCTGTACACTTTTTTTTTGTAACTCATAACTTCACAAAGGATGCTTTCCCAGAAAATTCTCTTGCTTTTCAGAGTAAAACTCTCCCCTTTATATGAGTTACAGGCATTGGTTTGAATCACAAAGCTTTGGTTGGAGTTTGACACACATTTGCTGTTTTTATTGCTTAAAAATGCTTCGCAGCGCCTGCTGTACACTTTTTTTATTTTCACTTTTAAATTCACAAAGGATGCTTTCCAAGTAAAGTCTCTTGTTTTTTGGAGTATAACTCTCCCCTTTATACTAGTTACAGGCAGTGGTTTGAATCCCAAAGCTTTGGTTGGAGTTTTACACACATTTGCTGTTTTTATTGCTTAAAAATGCTTCGCAGCGCCTGCTGTACACTTTTTTTATTTTCACTTTTAAATTCACAAAAGATTCTTTACCAGTACATTCTCTTGCTTTTTAGAGTAAAACTCTCCCCTTTATACTAGTTACAGGCAGTGGTTTGAATCCCAAAGCTTTGGTTGGAGTTTTACACACATTTGCTGTTTTTATTGCTTAAAAATGCTTCCCAGCCCCTGCTGTACACTTTTTTTTAATTTTGACTCATAACTTCACAAAGGATGCTTTCCCAGTAAAGTCTATTTTTTTTTTAATAAAACTCTCCCCGTTATACTAGTTACAGGAAGTTGTGAGAACTCCAAAGCTTTGGTTAGAGTTTTACACACATTTGCTGTTTTTTTTTTTGCTTAAAAATGCTTCCCAGCGCCTGCTGTACACTTTTTTTATTATAACTCATAACTTCACAAAGGATGCTTTACCTGTAAATTCTCTTGTTTTTTTAGAGAAAAACTCTGCCCTTTATACGAGTTACAGGCCGTGGTTTGAATCCCAAAGCTTTGGTTGGAGTTTTATCCACATTTGCTGTTTTTATTGCTTAAAAATGCTTCCCAGCGCCTGCTGTACACTTTTTTTATTTTGACTCATAACTTCATAAAGGATGCTTTCCCAGTAAAGTATCTTGCCTTTTAGAGTAGAACTCTCCCCTTTATACTCGTTACATGCAGTAGTTTGAATCCCAAAGCTTTGGTTGGAGTTTTACACGCATTTGCAGTTATTATTGCTTAAAAATGCTTCCCAGCTCCCTCTGCTGTACACTTTTTTTATTTTGACTCATAACTTCACAAAGGATGCTTTCCCAGTAAATTCTCTTGCTTTTGAGAGTAAAACTCTGCCCTTTGTACTAGTTACAGGCAGTGGTTTGAATCCCAAAGCTTTGTTTGGAGTTTTACATACATTTGCTGTTTTTATTGCTTAAAAATGCTTCCCGGCTCCCTCTGCTGTACAACATTTGTATTGTCACTCATAACTTCACAAAGGATGCTTTCCAAGTAAATGCTCTTGCTTTTTCGAGGAAAACTCTCCCCTTTATACAAGTTACAGGCCGTGGTTTGAATCCCAAAGCTTTGGTTGGAGTTTTACAAACATTTGCAGTTTTTATTGCTTAAAAATGCTCCCCAGCTCCCTCTGCTGTACACTTTTATTTTTGTAACTCATAACTTCACAAAGGATGCTTTCCCAATAAATTCGCTTGCTTTTTAGAGGAACACTCTCCCCTTTATACTAGTTACAGGCAGTGGTTTGAATCCCAAAGCTTTGGTTGGAGTTTTACACACATTTGCTGTTTTTATTGCTTAAAAATGCTCCCCAGCTCCCTCTGCTGTACACTTTTATTTTTGTAACTCATTACTTCACAAAGGATGCTTTCCTAGTAAATTCGCTTGCTTTTTAGAGGAAAACTCTCCCCTTTATACTAGTTACAGGCAGTGGTTTGAATCCCAAAGCTTTGGTTGGAGTTTTACACACATTTGCTGTTTTTATGACTTAAAAATGCTCCCCAGCTCCCTCTACTGTACACTTTTTTTATTGTAACTCATAACTTCACAAAGGATGCTTTCCCAGTACATTCTCTTGCTTTTTAGAGTAGAACTCTCCCCTTGATACTAGTTACAGGCAGTGGTTTGAATCCCAAAGCTTTGGTTGGAGTTTTACACACATTTGCTGTTTTTATTTCTGAAAAATGCTTCCCAGGGCCTGCTGTACACTTTTTTTATTTTGACTCATAACTTCAAAAAGGATGCTTTCCAAGTAAATTCTCTTGCATTTAAGAGTAAAACTCTCCCCTTTACACTAGTTACAGGCAGTGGTTTGAATCCCAAAGCTTTGGTTGGAGTTTGACACACATTTGCAGTTTTTATTGCTTAAAAATGCTTCCCAGCTCCCTCTGCTGTACACTTTTTTTTTATTGTAACTCATAACTTCACAAAGGATGCTTTCCCAGTAAATTCTCTTGCTATTTAGAGTAAAACTCTCCCCTTTATACTAGTTACAGGCAGTGATTTGAATCCCAAAGCTTTGGTTGGAGTTTTACAAACATTTGCTGTTTTTATTGCTTAAAAATGCTCCCCAGCTCCCTCTGCTGTACACTCTTTTTATTGAAACTCATAACTTCACAAAGGATGCTTTCCCAATAAAGTGTCTTGCTTTTTAGAGTAAAACTCTCCCCTTTATACTAGTTACAGGCAGTGGTTTGAATCCCAAAGCTTTGGTTGGAGTTTAACAAACATTTGCTGTTTTTATTGCTTAAAAATGCTCCCCAGCTCCCTCTGCTGTACACTTTTTTTTATTGAAACTCATAACTTCACAAAGTATGCTTTCCAAGTAAATTCTCTTGCATTTTCGAGTAAAACTCTCCCCTTTATACTAGTTACAGGCAGTGGTTTGAATCCCAAAGCTTTGGTTGGAGTTTTACACACATTTGCAGTTTTTATTGCTTAAAAATGCTTCCCAGCTCCCTCTGCTGTACACTTTTTTTTATTGTAACTCATAACTTCACAAAGGATGCTTTCCCAGTAAATTTTCTTGCTATTTAGAGTAAAACTCTCCCCTTTATACTAGTTACAGGCAGTGGTTTGAATCCCAAAGCTTTGGTTGGAGTTTAACAAACATTTGCTGTTTTTATTGCTTAAAAATGCTCCCCAGCTCCCTCTGCTGTACACTTTTTTATTTTGACTCATAACTTCACAAAGGATGCTTTCCAAGTAAATTCTCTTGCATTTAAGAGTAAAACTCTCCCCTTTACACTAGTTACAGGCAGTGGTTTGAATCCCAAAGCTTTGGTTGGAGTTTTACAAACATTTGCTGTTTTTATTGCTTAAAAATGCTCCCCAGCTCCCTCTGCTGTACACTCTTTTTATTGAAACTCATAACTTCACAAAGGATGCTTTCCCAATAAAGTGTCTTGCTTTTTAGAGAAAAACTCTCCCCTTTATACTAGTTACAGGCAGTGGTTTGAATCCCAAAGCTTTGGTTGGAGTTTAACAAACATTTGCTGTTTTTATTGCTAAAAAATGCTCCCCAGCTCCCTCTGCTGTACACTTTTTTGATTGAAACTCATAACTTCACAAAGTATGCTTTCCAAGTAAATTCTCTTGCATTTTCGAGTAAAACTCTCCCCTTTATACTAGTTACAGGCAGTGGTTTGAATCCCAAAGCTTTGGTTGGATTTTAACAAACATTTGCTGTTTTTATTGCTTAAAAATGCTCCCCAGCTCCCTCTGCTGTACACTTTTTTTTATTGAAACTCATAACTTCACAAAGAATGCTTTCCAAGTAAATTCTCTTGCATTTTAGAGTAAAACTCTCCCCTTTATACTAGTTACAGGCAGTGGTTTGAATCCCAAAGCTTTGGTTGGAGTTTGACACACATTTGCAGTTTTTATTGCTTAAAAATGCTTCCCAGCTCCCTCTGCTGTACACTTTTTTTTTATTTTAACTCATAACTTCGAAAAGGATGCTTTCCCAGTAAATTCTCTTGCTATTTAGAGTAAAACTCTCCCCTTTATACTAGTTACAGGCAGTGATTTGAATCCCAAAGCTTTGGTTGGAGTTTTACAAACATTTGCTGTTTTTATTGCTTAAAAATGCTCCCCAGCTCCCTCTGCTGTACACTCTTTTTATTGAAACTCATAACTTCACAAAGGATGCTTTCCCAATAAAGTGTATTGCTTTTTAGAGTAAAACTCTCCCCTTTATACTAGTTACAGGCAGTGGTTTGAATCCCAAAGCTTTGGTTGGAGTTTAACAAACATTTGCTGTTTTTATTGCTTAAAAATGCTCCCCAGCTCCCTCTGCTGTACACTTTTTTTATTGAAACTCATAACTTCACAAAGTATGCTTTCCAAGTAAATTCTCTTGCATTTTCGAGTAAAACTCTCCCCTTTATACTAGTTACAGGCAGTGGTTTGAATCCCAAAGCTTTGGTTGGAGTTTTACAAACATTTGAAGTATTTATTGCTGAAAAATCCTTCCCAGCGTCTGCTGTACACTTTTTTTTATTTTGACTCATAACTTCACAAAAGATGCTTTCCAAGTAAATTCTCTTGCATTTTCGAGTAAAACTCTCCCCTTTATAATAGTTACAGGCATTGGTTTGTATCCAAAAGCTTTGGTTGGAGTTTTACAAACATTTGCAGTTTTTATTGCTGAAAAATCCTTCCCAGCGTCTGCTGTACACTTTTTTTTATTGTAACTCATAACTTCACAAAGGATGCTTTCCCAGTAAATTCTCTTGCATTTTCGAGTACAACTCTCCCCTTTATACTAGTTACAGGCAGTGGTTTGAATCCCAAAGCTTTGGTTGGAGTTTTACAAACATTTTTAGTTTTTATTGCTTAAAAATGCTTCCAGCGCCAGCTGTTCACTTTTTTTATTTTGACTCATAACTTCACAAAGGATGCTTTCCCAGTAAATTCTCTTGCTTTTTAGAGTAAAACTCTCCCCTTTATACTAGTTACAGGCAGTGGTTTGAATCCCAAAGCTTTGGTTGGAGTTTTACAAACATTTGCAGTTTTTATTGCTGAAAAATGCTTCCCAGTGCCTGCTGTACACATTTTTTATTTTGACTCATAACTTCACGAAGGATGCTTTCCCAGTACATTCTCTTGCTTTTTAGAGTAGAACTCTCCCCTTGATACTAGTTACAGGCAGTGGTTTGAATCCCAAAGCTTAGGTTGGAGTTTTACACACATTTGCTGTTTTTATTGCTTAAAAATGCTTCCCAGGGACTGCTGTACACTTTTTTTATTTTGACTCATAACTTCACGAAGGATGCTTTCCAAGTAAATTCTCTTGCATTTAAGAGTAAAACTCTCCCCTTTACACTAGTTACAGGCAGTGGTTTGAATCCCAAAGCTTTGGTTGGAGTTTTACAAACATTTGCTGTTTTTATTGCTTAAAAATGCTCCCCAGCTCCCTCTGCTGTACACTCTTTTTATTGAAACTCATAACTTCACAAAGGATGCTTTCCCAATAAAGTGTCTTGCTTTTTAGAGAAAAACTCTCCCCTTTATACTAGTTACAGGCAGTGGTTTGAATCCCAAAGCTTTGGTTGGAGTTTAACAAACATTTGCTGTTTTTATTGCTTAAAAATGCTCCCCAGCTCCCTCTGCTGTACACTTTTTTTATTGAAACTCATAACTTCACAAAGTATGCTTTCCAAGTAAATTCTCTTGCATTTTCGAGTAAAACTCTCCCCTTTATACTAGTTACAGGCAGTGGTTTGAATCCCAAAGCTTTGGTTGAATTTTAACAAACATTTGCTGTTTTTATTGCTTAAAAATGCTCCCCAGCTCCCTCTGCTGTACACTTTTTTTTATTGAAACTCATAACTTCACAAAGTATGCTTTCCAAGTAAATTCTCTTACATTTTAGAGTAAAACTCTCCCCTTTATACTAGTTACAGGCAGTGGTTTGAATCCCAAAGCTTTGGTTGGAGTTTTACACACATTTGCAGTATTTATTGCTTAAAAATGCTTCCCAGCTCCCTCTGCTGTATACTTTTTTTTATTGTAACTCATAACTTCACAAAGGATGATTTCCAAGTAAATTCTCTTGCATTTTAGAGTAAAACTCTCCCCTTTATACTGGTTACAGGCAGTTGTTTGAATCCCAAAGCTTTGGTTGGAGTTTGACACACATTTGCTGTTTTTATTGCTTAAAAATGCTTCCCAGCGCCTGCTGTACACTTTTTTTAATTTTGACTCATAACTTCACAAAGGATGCTTTCCAAGTAAAGTCTCTTGTTTTTTGGAGTATAACTCTCCCCGTTATACTAGTTACGGGCAGTGGTTTTATTCCCAAAGCTTTGGTTGGAGTTTTACACACATTTGCAGTTTTTATTGCTGAAAAATGCTTCCCAGCGCCTGCTGTACACTTTTTTTATTTTGACTCATAACTTCACAAAGGATGCTTTCCCAGTACATTCTCTTGCTTTTTAGAGTAAAACTATCCCCTTTATACTAGTTACAGGCAGTGGTTTGAATCCCAAAGCTTTGGTTGGAGTTTTACAAACATTTGATGTATTTATTGCTGAAAAATCCTTCCCAGCGTCTGCTGTACACTTTTTTTTATTTTGACTCATAACTTCACAAAGGATGCTTTCCAAGTAAATTCTCTTGCATTTTCGAGTAAAACTCTCCCCTTTATAATAGTTACAGGCATTGGTTTGAATACAAAAGTTTTGGTTGGAGTTTTACAAACATTTTTAGTTTTTATTGCTTAAAAATGCTTCCCAGCGCCTGCTGTTCACTTTTTTTATTTTGACTCCTAACTTCACAAAGGATGCTTTCCCAGTAAAGTCTCTTGCTTTTTAGAGTAAAACTCTCCCCTTTTTCCGAGTTACAAGCAGTGGTTTGAATCCCAAAGCTTTGGTTGGAGTTTTACACACATTTGCTGTTTTTACTGCTTAAAAATGCTTCCCAGCACCTGCTGTACACTTTTTTTTGCTTTAACTCATAACTTCACAAAGGATGCTTTCCCAGTAAATTCTCTTGCCTTTTCGAGTAGAACTCTCCCCTTTATACTAGTTACATGCAGTGGTTTGAATCCCAAAGCTTTGGTTGGAGTTTTACACACATTTGCAGTTTTTATTGCTGAAAAATCCTTCCCAGCGTCTGCTGTACACTTTTTTTTATTTTGACTCATAACTTCACAAAGGATGCTTTCCCAGTAAATTCTCTTGCTTTTTAGAGTAAAACTCTCCCCTTTATACAAGTTACAGGCAGTGGTTTGAATCCCAAAGCTTTGGTTGGAGTTTTACACACATTTGCAGTTTTTATTGCTTAAAAATGCTTCCCAGCACCTGCTGTACACTTTTTTTTGCTTTAACTCATAACTTCACAAAGGATGCTTTCCCAGTAAATTCTCTTGCCTTTTCGAGTAGAACTCTCCCCTTTATACTAGTTACAGGCAGTGGTTTGAATCCCAAAGCTTTGGTTGGAGTTTTACACACATTTGCAGTTTTTATTGCTTAAAAATGCTTCCCAGCACCTGCTGTACACTTTTTTTTACTTTAACTCATAACTTCACAAAGGATGCTTTCCCAGTAAATTCTCTTGCCTTTTCGAGTAGAACTCTCCCCTTTATACTAATTACAGGCAGTGGTTTGTATCCCAAAGCTTTGGTTGGAGTTTTACAAACATTTGCAGTTTTTATTGCTGAAAAATCCTTCCCAGCGTCTGCTGTACACTTTTTTTTATTTTGACTCATAACTTCACAAAGGATGCTTTCCAAGTAAATTCTCTTGCATTTTCGAGTAAAACTCTCCCCTTTATAATAGTTACAGGCATTGGTTTGAATCCAAAAGTTTTGGTTGGAGTTTTACAAACATTTTTAGTTTTTATTGCTTAAAAATGCTTCCCAGCGCCTGCTGTTCACTTTTTTTATTTTGACTCCTAACTTCACAAAGGATGCTTTCCCAGTAAATTCTCTTGCTTTTTAGAGTAAAACTCTCCCCTTTATACAAGTTACAGGCAGTGGTTTGAATCCCAAAGCTTTGGTTGGAGTTTTACACACATTTGCAGTTTTTATTGCTTAAAAATGCTTCCCAGCACCTGCTGTACACTTTTTTTTGCTTTAACTCATAACTTCACAAAGGATGCTTTCCCAGTAAATTCTCTTGCCTTTTCGAGTAGAACTCTCCCCTTTATACTAGTTACAGGCAGTGGTTTGAATCCCAAAGCTTTGGTTGGAGTTTGACACACATTTGCTGTTTTTGTTGCTTAAAAATGCTTCCCAGCGCCTGCTGTACACTTTTTTATTTTAACTTTTAAATTCACAAAGGATGCTTTCCCAGTAAAGTCTCTTGCTTTTTAGAGTAAAACTCTCCCCTTTTTCCGAGTTACAAGCAGTGGTTTGAATCCCAAAGCTTTGGTTGGAGTTTTACACACATTTGCTGTTTTTATTGCTTAAAAATGCTTCCCAGCACCTGCTGTACACTTTTCTTTGCTTTAACTCATAACTTCACAAAGGATGCTTTCCCAGTAAATTCTCTTGCCTTTTCGAGTAGAACTCTCCCCTTTATACTAGTTACAGGCAGTGGTTTGAATCCCAAAGCTTTGGTTGGAGTTTTACACACATTTGCAGTTTTTATTGCTTAAAAATGCTTCCCAGCACCTGCTGTACACTTTTTTTTACTTTAACTCATAACTTCACAAAGGATGCTTTCCCAGTAAATTCTCTTGCCTTTTCGAGTAGAACTCTCCCCTTTATACTAGTTACAGGCAGTGGTTTGAATCCCAAAGCTTTGGTTGGAGTTTTACACACATTTGCAGTATTTATTGCTTAAAAATGCTTCCCAGCTCCCTCTGCTGTATACTTTTTTTTATTGTAACTCATAACTTCACAAAGGATGATTTCCAAGTAAATTCTCTTGCATTTTAGAGTAAAACTCTCCCCTTTATACTGGTTACAGGCAGTTGTTTGAATCCCAAAGCTTTGGTTGGAGTTTGACACACATTTGCTGTTTTTATTGCTTAAAAATGCTTCCCAGCGCCTGCTGTACACTTTTTTATTTTCACTTTTAAATTCACAAAGGATGCTTTCCCAGTAAAGTCTCTTGCTTTTTAGAGTAAAACTCCCCCCTTTTTCCGAGTTACAAGCAGTGGTTTGAATCCCAAAGCTTTGGTTGGAGTTTTACACACATTTGCTGTTTTTATTGCTTAAAAATGCTTCCCAGCGCCTGCTGTACACTTTTTTTATTTTCACTTATAACTTCACAAAGATGCTTTCCCAGTAAATTCTCTTGCTTTTTTGAGTAAAACTCTCCCCTTTATACTAGTTACAGGCAGTGGTTTGAATCCCAAAGCTTTGGTTGGAGTTTTACACACATTTGCAGTTTTTATTTCTTAAAAATGCATCCCAGCTCCCTCTGCTGTACACTTTTTTTTATTGTAACTCATAACTTCACAAAGGATGGTTTCCTAGTAAATTCTCTTGCTTTTTAGAATAAAACAAACCCCTTTATACTAGTTACAGGCAGTGGTTTGAATCCCAAAGCTTTGGTTGGAGTTTTACAAACATTTGCAGTTTTTATTGCTGAAACGTTTTCATTTTGACTCATAACTTCACAAAGGATGCTTTCCAAGTAAATTCTCTTGCATTTTAGAGTAAAACTATCCCCTTTATACAAGTTACAGGCAGTGGTTTGCATCCCAAAGCTTTGGTTGGAGTTTTACAAAAATTTGCTGTTTTTATTGCTTAAAAATGCTTCGCAGCGCCTGCTGTACACTTTTTTATTTTGAACTCATAACTTCACAAAGGATGCTTTCCCAGTACATTCTCTTGCTTTTTATAGTTAAACTCTCCCCTTTATACTAGTACAGGCAGTGGTTTGAATCCCAAAGCTTTGGTTGGAGTTTTACACACATTTGCTTTTTTATTGCTTAAAAATGCTTCGCAGCGCCTGCTGTACACTTTTTTTATTTTGCACTTCATAATGTCACAAAGGATGCTTTCCCAGTAAATTCTCTTGCTTTTTAGGAGTATAAACTCTCCCCGTTATACAAGTTACAGGCAGTGGTTTGAATCCCAAAGCTTTGGTTGGAGTTTTACACACATTTACTGTTTTTTTGCTAAAAAATGCTTCCCAGCTCCCTCTGCTGTACAATTTTTTTGTTGTAACTCATAACTTCACAAGGATGCTTTCCCAGTAAATTCTCTTGCATTTTAGAGTAAAACTCTCCCCTTTATACTAGTTACAGGCAGTGGTTTGAATCCCAAAGCTTTGGTTGGAGTTTTACACACATTTGCAGTTTTTATTGCTTAAAAATGCTTCCCAGCGCCTGCTGTACACTTTTTTTATTTTCACTCATAACTTCACAAAGGATGCTTTCCCAGTAAAGTCTCTTGCTTTTTTAGAGTATAAACTCTCCCCTTTATACTAGTTACAGGCAGTGGTTTGAATCCCAAAGCTTTGGTTGGAGTTTTACACACATTTGCTGTTTTTATTGCTTAAAAATGCTTCCCAGCGCCTCTGCTGTACACTTTTTTTATATTAACTCATTAACTTCACAAAGGATGCTTTCCCAGTAAAGTCTCTTGCATTTTAGAGTAAAACTCTCCCCTTTATACTAGTTACAGGCAGTGGTTTGAATCCCAAAGCTTTGGTTGGAGTTTTACACACATTTGCTGTTTTTATTGCTTAAAAATGCTCCCCAGCTCCATCTGCTGTACACTTTTTTTTATTGTAACTCATAACTTCACAAAGGATGCTTTCCCAGGAAATTCTCTTGTTTTTTAGAGTATAACCCTCCCCGTTATACTAGTTACAGGCCGTGGTTTGTATCCCAAAGCTTTGGTTGGAGTTTTACACACATTTGCAGTTTTTATTGCTTAAAAATGCTTCACAGCTCCCTCTGCTGTACACTTTTTTTTATTGTAACTCATAACTCCACAAAGGATGCTTTCCCAGTAAAGTCTCTTGCATTTTAGAGTAAAAATCTCCCCTTGATACTAGATACAGGCAGTGGTTTGAATCCCAAAGCTTTGGTTGGAGTTTTACAAATATTTGCGGTTTTTATAGCTGAAAAATGCCTCCCAGCGCCTGCTGTACACTTTTTTTATTTTGACTCATAACTTCACAAAGGATGCTTTCCAAGTAAATTCTCTTGTATTTTAGAGTAAAACTCTCCCCTTTATACTAGTTACAGGCAGTGGTTTGAATCCCAAAGCTTTGGTTGTAGTTTTACACACATTTGCTGTTTTTATTGCTTAAAAATGCTACCCAGCTCCCTCTGCTCGACACATTTTTTATTGTAACTCATAACTCCACAAAGGATGCTTTCCCAGGAAAGTCTCTTTCTTTTTAGAGTTGAACTCTCCCCTTTATACGAGGTACAGTCAGTGGTTTGAATCCCAAAGCTTTGGTTGGAGTTTTACACACATTTGCTGTTTTTATTGCTTAAAAATGCTTCCCAGCTCCCTCTGCTTGACACCTTTTTAATGTAACTCATAACTTCACAAAGGATGCTTTCCCAGAAAAGTATTTGCTTTTTAGAGTAGCGCTCTCCCCTTGATACGAGTTACAGGCAGTGATTTGAATCCCAAAGCTTTGGTTGGAGTTTGACACACATTTGCTGTTTTTATTGCTTGAAAATGCTTCCCAGCGCCTGCTGTAAACTTTTTTTATTTTGACTGCGAACTTCACAAAGGATGATTTCCCAGTAAATTCTCTTGCTTTTTAGAGTAAAACTCTCCCCTTTATACTAGTTGCAGGTTGTGGTTTGAATCCTAAAGCTTTGGTTGGAGTTTTACACACATTTGCAGTTTTTATCGCTTAAAAATGCTTCCCAGCGCCTGCTGTACACTTTTTTCATTTTGACTCATAACTTCACAAAGGATGCTTTCCCAGTAAATTCTCTTGATTTTTAGAGTAGAGCTCTCCCCTTTATATTCGTTACAGGCAGTGGTTTGAATCCCAAAGCTTTGGTTTGAGTTTTACACACATTTGCTGTTTTTATTGCTTAAAAATGCTCCCCAACTACCTCTGCTGTACAGTTTTTTTTTTATTGTAACTCATAACTTCACAAAGGATGCTTTCCAAGTAAATTCTCTTGCATTTAAGAGTAAATCTCTCCCCTTTATACAAGTGACAGGTAGTGGTTTGAATCCCAAAGCTTTGGTTGGAGTTACCCACACATTTGCTGTTTTTATTGCTTAAAAATGCTCCCCAGCTCCCTCTGCTGTACACTTTTTTTATTATAACTCATAACTTCACAAAGGATGCTTTACCTGTAAATTCTCTTGCTTTTTAGAGTAAAACTCTTCCCTTTATACTAGTTACAGGCAGTGGTTTGAATCCCAAAGCTTTGGTTGGAGTTTTACACACATTTGCTGTTTTTATTGCTGAAAAATGCTTCCCAGCGCCTGCTATACACTTTTTAATTTTCACTCATAACTTCACAAAGGATGCTTTCTTAGTAAAGTCTCTTGTTTTTTAGAGTAGAACTCTCCCCTTAAAACTAGTTACAGGCAGTGGTTTGACTCCCAAAGCTTTGGTTGGAGTTTTACATACATTTGCAGTTTTTATTGCTTAAAAATGATTCCCAGCTCCCTCTGCTGTGGACTTTTTTTATTTTGACTCATAACTTCACAAAGGATGCTTTCCCAGTAAATTCTCTTGAGTTTTAGAGTAGAACTCTCCCCTTTATATTCGTTACAGGCAGTGGTTTGAATCCCAAAGCTTTGGTTTGAGTTTTACACACATTTGCTGTTTTTATTGCTTAAAAATGCTCCCCAACTACCTCTGCTGTACAGTTTTTTTTTATTGTAACTCATAACTTCACAAAGGATGCTTTCCAAGTAAATTCTCTTGCATTTAAGAGTAAATCTCTCCCCTTTATACAAGTGACAGGTAGTGGTTTGAATCCCAAAGCTTTGGTTGGAGTTATCCACACATTTGCTGTTTTTATTGCTTAAAAATGCTCCCCAGCTCCCTCTGCTGTACACTTTTTTTATTATAACTCATAACTTCACAAAGGATGCTTTACCTGTAAATTTTCTTGCTTTTTAGAGTAAAACTCTCCCCTTTATACTAGTTACAGGCAGTGGTTTGAATCCCAAAGTTTTGTTTGGAGTTTTACACACATTTGCTGTTCTTATTGCTTAAAAATGCTTCCCAGCGCCTGCTATACACTTTTTTAATTTTCACTCATAACTTCACAAAGGATGCTTTCCCAGTAAAGTCTCTTGTTTTTTAGAGTAGAACTCTCCCCTTAAAACTAGTTACAGGCAGTGGTTTGACTCCCAAAGCTTTGGTTGGAGGTTTACACACATTTGCAGTTTTTATTGCTTAAAAATGCTTCCCAGCTCCCTCTGCTGTGGACTTTTTTTATTTTGACTCATAACTTCACAAAGGATGCTTTCCAAGAACTTCTCTTGCATTTTAGAGTAAAACTCTCCCCTTTATACTAGTTACGGGCCGTGGTTTGTATCCCAAAGCTTTGGTTGGAGTTTTACACACATTTGCAGTTTTTATTGCTTAAAAATGCTTCACAGCTCCCTCTGCTGTACACTTTTTTGATTGTGACTCATAACTTCACAAAGGATGCTTTCCCAGTAAAGTCTCTTGTTTTTTGGAGTATAACTCTCCCATTTATACTAGTTACAGGTTGTGGTTTGAATCCAAAAGCTTTGGTTGGAGTTTTACACACATTTGCAGTTTTCATTGCTTAAAAATGCTTCCCAGCGCCTGTTGTACACTTTTTTTATTTTGACTCATAACTTCACAAAGGATGCTTTCCCAGTAAATTCTCTTGATTTTTAGAGTAGAACTCTCCCCTTTATATTCGTTACAGGCAGTGGTTTGAATCCCAAAGCTTTGGTTGGAGTTATCCACACATTTGCTGTTTTTATTGCTTAAAAATGCTTCCCAGCTCCCTCTGCTGGACACTTTTTACATTTTGAATCAGAACTTCACAAAGGATGCTTTCCCATTAAATTATCTTGCTTTTTAGAGTAAAACTCTCCCCTTTATACTAGTTACAGACAGTGGTTTGAATCCCAAAGCTTTGGTTGGAGTTTTACAAACATTTGCTGTTTTTATTGCTTAAAAATGCTTCCCAGCTCCCTCTGCTGTACACGTTTTTTATTGTAACTCATAACTTCACAAAGGATGCTTTCCCTGTAAATTCTCTTGCTTTTTAGAGTAAACCCCTCCCCTTTATACTAGTTACAGGCAGTGGTTTGAATCCCAAAGCTTTGGTTGGAGTTTTACACACCTTTGCAGTTTTTATCGCTTAAAAATGCTTCCCAGCGTCTGCTGTACACTTTTTTTTATTTTCACTCATAACTTCACAAAGCATGCTTTCCCAGTAAGGTCTCTTGCTTTTGAGTGTAGAACTCTCCCCTTTATACTAGTTACAGGCAGTGGTTTGAATCCCAAAGCTTTGGTTGGAGTTTTACACACCTTTGCAGTTTTTATCGCTTAAAAATGCTTCCCAGCGCCTGCTGTCCACGTTTTTTATTTTGACTCATAACTTCAAAAAGGATGCTTTCCCAGTAAAGTCTCTTGCTTTTTAGAGTAGAACTCTCCCCTTTATACAAGTTACAGGTAGTGGTTTGAATCCCAAACCTCTGGTTGGAGTTTTACACACATTTGCAGTTTGTATCGCTTAAAAATGCTTCCCAATGCCTGCTGTTCACTTTTTTTGTTTTGACTCATAACTTCACAAAGGATGCTTTCCCAATAAAGTCTCTTGCTTTTTAGAGTAGAACTCTCCCCTTAATACTCGTTACAGGCAGTGGTTTGAATCCCAAAGCTTTGGTTGTAGTTTTCCACACATTTGCTATTTTTATTGCTTGAAAATGATTCCTAGCGCCTGCTGTACACTTTTTTTATTTTCACTCATAACTTCACAAAGGATGCTTTCCCAGTAAAGTCGCTTGCTTTTTAGAGTTAAACTATCCCCTTTATTCGTGTTACAGGCAATTGTTTGAATACTAAAGCTTTGGTTGGATTTTTACACACATTTGCTGATTTTATTGCTTAAAAATGCTTCCCCGCGCCTGCTGTACTCTTTTTTTTATTTTGACTCATAACTTCAAAAAGGATGCTTTCCAAGTTAATTATCTTGCATTTTAGAGTAAAACTCTCCTCTTTATACTAGGTACAGGCAGTGGTTTGAATCCCAAAGCTTTGTTTGGAGTTTTACACACATTTGCTGTTTTTATTGCTTAAAAATGCTACCCAGCTCCCTCTGCTGTACACTTTTTTTTGTAACTCATAACTTCCCAAAGGATTCTTTCCCAGTAAATTCTCTTGCTTTTTCGAGTAAAACTCTCCCCTTTATACGAGTTACAGGCAGTGGTTTGAATCCCAAAGCTTTGGTTGGAGTTTTACACACATTTGCTGTTTTTATTTCTGAAAAATGCTTCCCAGCGCCTGCTGTACAATTTTTTTATTTTCACTCATAACTTCACAAAGGAGGATTTCCCCGTAAAGTCTCTTGCTTTTTAGAGTCGAACTCTCCCCTTTATACTAGTTACAGGCAGTAGTTTGAATCCCGAAGCTTTGGTTGGAGTTTTACAAACATTTGCTGTTTTTATTGCTTAAAAATGCTTCCCAGCTCCCTCTGCTGTACACGTTTTTTATTGTAACTCATAACTTCACAAAGGATGCTTTCCCTGTAAATTCTCTTGCTTTTTAGAGTAAAACTCTCCCCTTTATACTAGTTACAGGCAGTGGTTTGAATCCCAAAGTTTTGTTTGGAGTTTTACACACATTTGCTGTTCTTATTGCTTAAAAATGCTTCCCAGCGCCTGCTATACACTTTTTTAATTTTCACTCATAACTTCACAAAGGATGCTTTCCAATTAAATTCTCTTGCATTTAAGAGTAAATCTCTCCCCTTTATACAAGTTACAGGTAGTGGTTTGAATCCCAAAGCTTTGGTTGGAGTTATCCACACATTTGCTGTTTTTATTGCTTAAAAATGCTCCCCAGCTCCCTCTGCTGTACACTTTTTTTATTATAACTCATAACTTCACAAAGGATGCTTTACCTGTAAATTCTCTTGCTTTTTAGAGTAAAACTCTCCCCTTTATACTAGTTACAGGCAGTGGTTTGAATCCCAAAGTTTTGTTTGGAGTTTTACACACATTTGCTGTTCTTATTGCTTAAAAATGCTTCCCAGCGCCTGCTATACACTTTTTTAATTTTCACTCATAACTTCACAAAGGATGCTTTCTTACTAAAGTTTCTTGTTTTTTAGAGTAGAACTCTCCCCTTAAAACTAGTTACAGGCAGTGGTTTGACTCCCAAAGCTTTGGTTGGAGGTTTACACACATTTGCAGTTTTTATTGCTTAAAAATGCTTCCCAGCTCCCTCTGCTGTGGACTTTTTTTATTTTGACTCATAACTCCACAAAGGATGCTTTCCAAGAACTTCTCTTGCATTTTAGAGTAAAACTCTCCCCTTTATACTAGTTACAGGCCGTGGTTTGTATCCCAAAGCTTTGGTTGGAGTTTTACACACATTTGCAGTTTTTATTGCTTAAAAATGCTTCACAGCTCCCTCTGCTGTACACTTTTTTTATTGTAACTCATAACTCCACAAAGGATGCTTTTCCCAGTAAAGTCTCTTGCATTTTAGAGTAAAACTCTCCCCTTTATACTAGTTACAGGCAGTGGTTTGAATCCCAAAGCTTTGGTTGGAGTTTTACAAATATTTGCAGGTTTTTATTGCTGAAAAATGCTTCCCAGCGCCTGCTGTACACTTTTTTTATTTTGACTCATAACTTCACAAAGGATGCTTTCCAAGTAAATTCTCTTGTATTTTAGAGTAAAACTCTCCCCTTTATACTAGTTACAGGCAGTGGTTTGAATCCCAAAGCTTTGGTTGTAGTTTTACACACATTTGCTGTTTTTATTGCTTAAAAATGCTACCCAGCTCCCTCTGCTCGACACATTTTTTATTGTAACTCATAACTTCACAAAGGATGCTTTCCCAGGAAAGTCTCTTTCTTTTTAGAGTTGAACTCTCCCCTTTATACGAGGTACAGTCAGTGGTTTGAATCCCAAAGCTTTGGTTGGAGTTTTACACACATTTGCTGTTTTTATTGCTTAAAAATGCTTCCCAGCTCCCTCTGCTTGACACCTTTTTTAATGTAACTCATAACTTCACAAAGGATGCTTTCCCAGAAAAGTATTTGCTTTTTAGAGTAGCGCTCTCCCCTTGATAACGAGTTACAGGCAGTGGATTTGAATCCCAAAGCTTTGGTTGGAGTTTGACACACATTTGCTGTTTTTATTGCTTGAAAATGCTTCCCAGCGCCTGCTGTAACTTTTTTTATTTTGACTGCTAACTTCACAAAGGATGATTTCCCAGTAATTCTCTTGCTTTTTTAGAGTAAAACTCTCCCCTTTATACTAGTTGCAGGTTGTGGTTTGAATCCTAAAGCTTTGGTTGGAGTTTACACACATTTGCAGTTTTTATCGCTTAAAAAATGCTTCCCAGCGCCTGCTGTACACTTTTTTCATTTTGACTCATAACTTCACAAAGGATGCTTTCCCAGTAAATTCTCTTGATTTTTAGAGTAGAAGCTCTCCCCTTTATATTCGTTACAGGCAGTGGTTTGAATCCCAAAGCTTTGGTTTGGAGTTTTACACACATTTGCAGTTTTTATGCTT
>NW_026904481.1:0-20110 GCF_024500275.1 Phycodurus eques | reverse complement strand
CCGACTGTACAAATTTTTTATTTTGACTCAAAACTTCAAAAAGGATGATTTCCAAGTAAATTCTCTTGCATTTTAGAGTAAAACTCTCCCCTTTATACGAGTTACAGTCAGTGGTTTGAATCCCAAAGCTTTGGTAGGAGTTTTACACACATTTGCAGTTTTTATTGCTTAAAAATGCTTCCCAGCTCCCTCTGCTGTACACTTTTTTTATTGTAACTCATAACTTCACAAAGGATGCTTTCCCAGTAAATTAACTTGCTTTTTAGAGTAAAACTCTACCCTTTATACTAGTTACAGGCAGTGGTTTGAATCCCAAAGCTTTGGTTAGATTTTTACATACATTTGCTGTTTTTATTGCTTAAAAATGCTTCCCAGCTCCCTCTGCTGTACACTTTTTTAATTGTAACTCATAACTTCACAAAGGATGCTTTCCCAGTAAATTCTCTTGCATTTTAGAGTAAAACTCTCCCTTTTATACTATTTACAGGCAGTGGTTTGAAACCCAAAGCTTTGGTTGGAGTTTTACAAACATTTGCAGTTTTTTTTGCTTAAAAATGCTTCCCAGTCCCTGCTGTACACTTTTTTTATTTTGACTCATAACTTCACAAAGGATGCTTTCCCAGTAAATTCTCTTGCTTTTTCGAGGAGAACTCTCCCGTTTATACTTGTTACAGGCAATGGTTTGAATCCCAAAGCTTTGGGTGGATTTTTACACACATTTGCTGTTTTTATTGCTTAAAAATGCTTCCCAGCTCCCTCTGCTGTACATTTTTTTTACTGTAACTCATAACTTCACAAAGGATGCTTTCCCAGTAAATTCTCTTGCATTTTAGAGTAAAACTCTCCCCTTTATACTAGTTACAGGCAGTGGTTTGAATCCCAAAGCTTTGGTTGGAGTTTTACACACATTTGCAGTTTTTATTGCTGAAAAATGCTTCCCAGCGCCTGCTGTACACACTTTTTATTTTGACTCATAACTTCCCAAAGGATGCTTTCCCAGTAAATTATCTTGCTTTTTAGAGTAAAACTCTCCCCTTGATACTAGTTACAGGCAGTGGTTTGAATCCCAAAGCTTTGGTTGGAGTTTTACACACATTTGCTGTTTTTATTGCTTAAAAATTCTTCCCAGCTCCCTCTGCTGTACACTTTTTTTACTGTAACTCATAACTTCACAAAGGATGCTTTCCCAGTAAATTCTCTTGCATTTTAGAGTAAAACTCTCCCCTTTATACTATTTACAGGCAGTGATTTGAATCCAAAAGCTTTGGTTGGAGTTTTACAAACATTTGCAGTTTTTATTGCTTCAAAATGCTTCCCAGCGCCTGCTGTACACTTTTTTTATTTTGACTCATAACTTCACAAAGGATGCTTTCCCAGTAAATTCTCTTGCTTTTTAGAGTAGAACTCTCCCCTTGATACTAGTTACAGGCAGTGGTTTGAATCCCAAAGCTTTGGTTGGAGTTTCACACACAATTGCTGTTTTTATTGCTTAAAAATGCTTCCCAGCGCCGACAGTACAAATTTTTTATTTTGACTCAAAACTTCACAAAGGATGATTTCCAAGTAAATTCTCTTGCATTTTAGAGTAGAACTCTCCCCTTTATACTAGTTACAGGCAGTGGTTTGAATCCCAAAGCTTTGGTTGGAGTTTTACACACATTTGCTCTTTTTATTGCTTAAAAATTCTTCCCAGCGCCTGCTGTACACGTTTTTATTTTCACTCATAACTTCACAAAGGATGCTTTCCCAGTAAAGTCTCTTGCTTTTTAGAGTAGAACTCTCCCCGTTATACTAGTTACAGGCAGTGGTTTGAATCCCAAAGCTTTGGTTGGAGTTTTACAAGCATTTGCAGTTTTTATTGCTGAAAAATCCTTCCCAGCGCCTGCTGTACACTTTTTTTATTTTGACTCATAACTTCACAAAGGATGCTTTCCAAGTACATTTTCTTGTATTTTAGAGTAAAACTCTCCCCTTGATACGAGTTACAGGCAGTGGTTGTAATCCCAAAGCTTTGGTTGGAGTTTTACACACATTTGCTGTTTTTATTGCTTAAAAATGCTTCCCAGCGCCGTCTGTACAAATTTTTTATTTTGACTCAAAACTTCAAAAAGGATGCTTTCCCAGTAAATTCTCTTGCTTTTTAGAGTAGAACTCTCCCCTTGATACTAGTTACAGGCAGTGGTTTGAATCCCAAAGCTTTGGTTGGAGTTTCACACACAATTGCTGTTTTTATTGCTTAAAAATGCTTCCCAGCGCCGACAGTACAAATTTTTTATTTTGACTCAAAACTTCACAAAGGATGATTTCCAAGTAAATTCTCTTGCATTTTAGAGTAGAACTCTCCCCTTTATACTAGTTACAGGCAGTGGTTTGAATCCCAAAGCTTTGGTTGGAGTTTTACACACATTTGCTCTTTTTATTGCTTAAAAATTCTTCCCAGCGCCTGCTGTACACGTTTTTATTTTCACTCATAACTTCACAAAGGATGCTTTCCCAGTAAAGTCTCTTGCTTTTTAGAGTAGAACTCTCCCCGTTATACTAGTTACAGGCAGTGGTTTGAATCCCAAAGCTTTGGTTGGAGTTTTACAAGCATTTGCAGTTTTTATTGCTGAAAAATCCTTCCCAGCGCCTGCTGTACACTTTTTTTATTTTGACTCATAACTTCACAAAGGATGCTTTCCAAGTACATTTTCTTGTATTTTAGAGTAAAACTCTCCCCTTGATACGAGTTACAGGCAGTGGTTGTAATCCCAAAGCTTTGGTTGGAGTTTTACACACATTTGCTGTTTTTATTGCTTAAAAATGCTTCCCAGCGCCGTCTGTACAAATTTTTTATTTTGACTCAAAACTTCAAAAAGGATGATTTCCAAGTAAATTCTCTTGCATTTTAGAGTAAAACTCTACCCTTTATACTAGTTACAGGCAGTGGTTTGAATCCCAAAGCTTTGGTTGGAGTTTGACACACATTTGCTGTTTTTATTGCTTAAAAATGCTTCCCAGCTCCCTCTGCTGTACACTTTTTTTATTGTAACTCATAACTTCACAAAGGATGCTTTCCCAGTAAATTCTCTTGCATTTTAGAGTAAAACTCTCCCCTTTATACGAGTTACATGCAGTGGTTTTAATCCCAAAGCTTTGGTTCGGGTTTTACAAACATTTGCAGTTTTTATTGCTTAAAAATCCTTCCCAGCACCTGCTGTACACTTTTTTTATTTTAACTCATAACTTCACAAAGGATGCTTTCCCAGTAAATTCTCTTGCATTTTAGAGTAAAACTCTCCCCTTTATACTAGTTACAGGCAGTGGTTTGAATCCCAAAGCTTTGGTTGGAGTTTTACAAACATTTGCAGTTTTTTTTGCTTAAAAATGCTTCCCAGCACCTGCTGTACACTTTTTTTATTTTGACTCATAACTTCACAAAGGATGCTTTCCCAGTAAATTCTCTTGCTTTTTAGTGTAGAACTCTCCCCTTGATACTAGTTACAGGCAGTGGTTTGAATCCCAAAGCTTTGGTTGGAGTTTTACACACATTTGCTGTTTTTATTGCTTTAAGAATGCTTCCCAGCGCCGACTGTACACATTTTTTATTTTGACTCAAAACTTCAAAAAGGATGATTTCCAAGTAAATTCTCTTGCATTTTAGAGTAAAACTCTCCCCTTTATACGAGTTACAGTCAGTGGTTTGAATCCCAAAGCTTTGGTAGGAGTTTTACACACATTTGCAGTTTTTATTGCTTAAAAATGCTTCCCAGCTCCCTCTGCTGTACACTTTTTTTATTGTAACTCATAACTTCACAAAGGATGCTTTCCCAGTAAATTAACTTGCTTTTTAGAGTAAAACTCTACCATTTATACTAGTTACAGGCAGTGGTTTGAATCCCAAAGCTTTGGTTAGATTTTTACATACATTTGCTGTTTTTATTGCTTAAAAATGCTTCCCAGCGCCTGCTGTACACTCTTTTTATTTTGACTCATAACTTCCCAAAGGATGCTTTCCCAGTAAATTCTCTTGCTTTTTAGAGTAAAACTCTCCCCTTGATACGAGTTACAGGCAGTGGTTGTAATCCCAAAGCTTTGGTTGGAGTTTTACACACATTTGCTGTTTTTATTGCTTAAAAATGCTTCCCAGCGCCGACTGTACAAATTTTTTATTTTGACTCAAAACTTCAAAAAGAATGATTTCCAAGTAAATTCTCTTGCATTTTAGAGTAAAACTCTCCCCTTTATACCCGTTACAGTCAGTGGTTTGAATCCCAAAGCTTTGGTAGGAGTTTTACACACATTTGCAGTTTTTATTGCTTAAAAATGCTTCCCAGCTCCCTCTGCTGTACACTTTTTTTATTGTAACTCATAACATCACAAAGGATGCTTTCCCAGTAAATTAACTTGCTTTTTAGAGTAAAACTCTACCCTTTATACTAGTTACAGGCAGTGGTTTGAATCCCAAAGCTTTGGTTAGATTTTTACATACATTTGCAGTTTTTATTGCTTAAAAATGCTTCCCAGCTCCCTCTGCTGTACACTTTTTTTATTGTAACTCATAACTTCACAAAGGATGCTTTCCCAGTAAATTCTCTTGCATTTTAGAGTAAAACTCTCCCTTTTATACTATTTACAGGCAGTGGTTTGAAACCCAAAGCTTTGGTTGGAGTTTTACAAACATTTGCAGATGTTTTTGCTTAAAAATGCTTCCCAGCCCCTGCTGTACACTTTTTTTATTTTGACTCATAACTTCACAAAGGATGCTTTCCCAGTAAATTCTCTTGCTTTTTCGAGGAGAACTCTCCCGTTTATACTTGTTACAGGCAATGGTTTGAATCCCAAAGCTTTGGGTGGAGTTTTACACACATTTGCTGTTTTTATTGCTTAAAAATGCTTCCCAGCGCCGACTGTACAAATTTTTTATTTTGACTCAAAACTTCAAAAAGGATGATTTCCAAGTAAATTCTCTTGCATTTTAGAGTAAAACTCTCCCCTTTATACCCGTTACAGTCAGTGGTTTGAATCCCAAAGCTTTGGTAGGAGTTTTACACACATTTGCAGTTTTTATTGCTTAAAAATGCTTCCCAGCTCCCTCTGCTGTACACTTTTTTTATTGTAACTCATAACATCACAAAGGATGCTTTCCCAGTAAATTAACTTGCTTTTTAGAGTAAAACTCTACCCTTTATACTAGTTACAGGCAGTGGTTTGAATCCCAAAGCTTTGGTTAGATTTTTACATACATTTGCTGTTTTTATTGCTTAAAAATGCTTCCCAGCTCCCTCTGCTGTACACTTTTTTTTATTGTAACTCATAACTTCACAAAGGATGCTTTCCCAGTAAATTCTCTTGCTTTTTCGAGGAGAACTCTCCCGTTTATACTTGTTACAGGCAATGGTTTGAATCCCAAAGCTTTGGGTGGAGTTTTACACACATTTGCTGTTTTTATTGCTTAAAAATGCTTCCCAGCTCCCTCTGCTGTACACTTTTTTTACTGTAACTCATAACTTCACAAAGGATGCTTTCCCAGTAAATTCTCTTGCATTTTAGAGTAAAACTCTCCCCTTTATACTATTTACAGGCAGTGATTTGAATCCCAAAGCTTTGGGTGGAGTTTTACACACATTTGCTGTTTTTATTGCTTAAAAATGCTTCCCAGCTCCCTCTGCTGTACACTTTTTTTACTGTAACTCATAACTTCACAAAGGATGCTTTCCCAGTAAATTCTCTTGCATTTTAGAGTAGAACTCTCCCCTTTATACTAGTTACAGGCAGTGGTTTGAATCCCAAAGCTTTGGTTGGAGTTTTACACACATTTGCTGTTTTTATTGCTTTAAGAATGCTTCCCAGCGCCGACTGTACACATTTTTTATTTTGACTCAAAACTTCAAAAAGGATGATTTCCAAGTAAATTCTCTTGCATTTTAGAGTAAAACTCTCCCCTTTATACCCGTTACAGTCAGTGGTTTGAATCCCAAAGCTTTGGTTGGAGTTTTACAAACATTTGCAGTTTTTTTTGCTTAAAAATGCTTCCCAGCACCTGCTGTACACTTTTTTTATTTTGACTCATAACTTCACAAAGGATGCTTTCCCAGTAAATTATCTTGCTTTTTAGTGTGGAACTCTCCCCTTGATACTAGTTACAGGCAGTGGTTTGAATCCCAAAGCTTTGGTTGGAGTTTTACACACATTTGCTGTTTTTATTGCTTTAAGAATGCTTCCCAGTGCCGACTGTACAAATTTTTTATTTTGACTCAAAACTTCAAAAAGGATGATTTCCAAGTAAATTCTCTTGCATTTTAGAGTAAAACTCTCCCCTTTATACGAGTTACAGTCAGTGGTTTGAATCCCAAAGCTTTGGTAGGAGTTTTACACACATTTGCAGTTTTTATTGCTTAAAAATGCTTCCCAGCTCCCTCTGCTGTACACTTTTTTTATTGTAACTCATAACTTCACAAAGGATGCTTTCCCAGTAAATTAACTTGCTTTTTAGAGTAAAACTCTACCCTTTATACTAGTTACAGGCAGTGGTTTGAATCCCAAAGCTTTGGTTAGATTTTTACATACATTTGCTGTTTTTATTGCTTAAAAATGCTTCCCAGCTCCCTCTGCTGTACACTTTTTTAATTGTAACTCATAACTTCACAAAGGATGCTTTCCCAGTAAATTCTCTTGCATTTTAGAGTAAAACTCTCCCTTTTATACTATTTACAGGCAGTGGTTTGAAACCCAAAGCTTTGGTTGGAGTTTTACAAACATTTGCAGTTTTTTTTGCTTAAAAATGCTTCCCAGCCCCTGCTGTACACTTTTTTTATTTTGACTCATAACTTCACAAAGGATGCTTTCCCAGTAAATTCTCTTGCTTTTTCGAGGAGAACTCTCCCGTTTATACTTGTTACAGGCAATTGTTTGAATCCCAAAGCTTTGGGTGGATTTTTACACACATTTGCTGTTTTTATTGCTTAAAAATGCTTCCCAGCTCCCTCTGCTGTACACTTTTTTTACTGTAACTCATAACTTCACAAAGGATGCTTTCCCAGTAAATTCTCTTGCATTTTAGAGTAAAACTCTCCCCTTTATACTAGTTACAGGCAGTGGTTTGAATCCCAAAGCTTTGGTTGGAGTTTTACACACATTTGCAGTTTTTATTGCTGAAAAATGCTTCCCAGCGCCTGCTGTACACACTTTTTATTTTGATTCATAACTTCCCAAAGGATGCTTTCCCAGTAAATTCTCTTGCTTTTTAGAGTAAAACTCTCCCCTTGATACTAGTTACAGGCAGTGGTTTGAATCCCAAAGCTTTGGTTGGAGTTTTACACACATTTGCTGTTTTTATTGCTTAAAAATGCTTCCCAGCTCCCTCTGCTGTACACTTTTTTTACTGTAACTCATAACTTCACAAAGGATGCTTTCCCAGTAAATTCTCTTGCATTTTAGAGTAAAACTCTCCCCTTTATACTAGTTACAGGCAGTGGTTTGAATCCCAAAGCTTTGGTTGGAGTTTTACACACAATTGCTGTTTTTATTGCTTAAAAATGCTTCCCAGCGCCGACTGTACAAATTTTTTATTTTGACTCAAAACTTCACAAAGGATGATTTCCAAGTAAATTCTCTTGCATTTTAGAGTAGAACTCTCCCCTTTATACTAGTTACAGGCAGTGGTTTGAATCCCAAAGCTTTGGTTGGAGTTTTACACACATTTGCTCTTTTTATTGCTTAAAAATTCTTCCCAGCGCCTGCTGTACACGTTTTTATTTTCACTCATAACTTCACAAAGGATGCTTTCCCAGTAAAGTCTCTTGCTTTTTAGAGTAGAACTCTCCCCGTTATACTAGTTACAGGCAGTGGTTTGAATCCCAAAGCTTTGGTTGGAGTTTTACAAGCATTTGCAGTTTTTATTGCTGAAAAATCCTTCCCAGCGCCTGCTGTACACTTTTTTTATTTTGACTCATAACTTCACAAAGGATGCTTTCCAAGTACATTTTCTTGTATTTTAGAGTAAAACTCTCCCCTTGATACGAGTTACAGGCAGTGGTTGTAATCCCAAAGCTTTGGTTGGAGTTTTACACACATTTGCTGTTTTTATTGCTTAAAAATGCTTCCCAGCGCCGTCTGTACAAATTTTTTATTTTGACTCAAAACTTCAAAAAGGATGATTTCCAAGTAAATTCTCTTGCATTTTAGAGTAAAACTCTACCCTTTATACTAGTTACAGGCAGTGGTTTGAATCCCAAAGCTTTGGTTAGATTTTTACATACATTTGCTGTTTTTATTGCTTAAAAATGCTTCCCAGCTCCCTCTGCTGTACACTTTTTTTTATTGTAACTCATAACTTCACAAAGGATGCTTTCCCAGTAAATTATCTTGCATTTTAGAGTAAAACTCTCCCTTTTATACTATTTACAGGCAGTGGTTTGAAACCCAAAGCTTTGGTTGGAGTTTTACAAACATTTGCAGTTGTTTTTGCTTAAAAATGCTTCCCAGCCCCTGCTGTACACTTTTTTTATTTTGACTCATAACTTCACAAAGGATGCTTTCCCAGTAAATTCTCTTGCTTTTTCGAGGAGAACTCTCCCGTTTATACTTGTTACAGGCAATGGTTTGAATCCCAAAGCTTTGGGTGGAGTTTTACACACATTTGCTGTTTTTATTGCTTAAAAATGCTTCCCAGCTCCCTCTGCTGTACACTTTTTTTACTGTAACTCATAACTTCACAAAGGATGCTTTCCCAGTAAATTAACTTGCTTTTTAGAGTAAAACTCTACCCTTTATACTAGTTACAGGCAGTGGTTTGAATCCCAAAGCTTTGGTTAGATTTTTACATACATTTGCAGTTTTTATTGCTTAAAAATGCTTCCCAGCTCCCTCTGCTGTACACTTTTTTTATTGTAACTCATAACTTCACAAAGGATGCTTTCCCAGTAAATTCTCTTGCATTTTAGAGTAAAACTCTCCCTTTTATACTATTTACAGGCAGTGGTTTGAAACCCAAAGCTTTGGTTGGAGTTTTACAAACATTTGCAGATGTTTTTGCTTAAAAATGCTTCCCAGCCCCTGCTGTACACTTTTTTTATTTTGACTCATAACTTCACAAAGGATGCTTTCCCAGTAAATTCTCTTGCTTTTTCGAGGAGAACTCTCCCGTTTATACTTGTTACAGGCAATGGTTTGAATCCCAAAGCTTTGGGTGGAGTTTTACACACATTTGCTGTTTTTATTGCTTAAAAATGCTTCCCAGCGCCGACTGTACAAATTTTTTATTTTGACTCAAAACTTCAAAAAGGATGATTTCCAAGTAAATTCTCTTGCATTTTAGAGTAAAACTCTCCCCTTTATACCCGTTACAGTCAGTGGTTTGAATCCCAAAGCTTTGGTAGGAGTTTTACACACATTTGCAGTTTTTATTGCTTAAAAATGCTTCCCAGCTCCCTCTGCTGTACACTTTTTTTATTGTAACTCATAACATCACAAAGGATGCTTTCCCAGTAAATTAACTTGCTTTTTAGAGTAAAACTCTACCCTTTATACTAGTTACAGGCAGTGGTTTGAATCCCAAAGCTTTGGTTAGATTTTTACATACATTTGCTGTTTTTATTGCTTAAAAATGCTTCCCAGCTCCCTCTGCTGTACACTTTTTTTTATTGTAACTCATAACTTCACAAAGGATGCTTTCCCAGTAAATTATCTTGCATTTTAGAGTAAAACTCTCCCTTTTATACTATTTACAGGCAGTGGTTTGAAACCCAAAGCTTTGGTTGGAGTTTTACAAACATTTGCAGTTGTTTTTGCTTAAAAATGCTTCCCAGCCCCTGCTGTACACTTTTTTTATTTTGACTCATAACTTCACAAAGGATGCTTTCCCAGTAAATTCTCTTGCTTTTTCGAGGAGAACTCTCCCGTTTATACTTGTTACAGGCAATGGTTTGAATCCCAAAGCTTTGGGTGGAGTTTTACACACATTTGCTGTTTTTATTGCTTAAAAATGCTTCCCAGCTCCCTCTGCTGTACACTTTTTTTACTGTAACTCATAACTTCACAAAGGATGCTTTCCCAGTAAATTCTCTTGCATTTTAGAGTAAAACTCTCCCCTTTATACTATTTACAGGCAGTGATTTGAATCCCAAAGCTTTGGGTGGAGTTTTACACACATTTGCTGTTTTTATTGCTTAAAAATGCTTCCCAGCTCCCTCTGCTGTACACTTTTTTTACTGTAACTCATAACTTCACAAAGGATGCTTTCCCAGTAAATTCTCTTGCATTTTAGAGTAGAACTCTCCCCTTTATACTAGTTACAGGCAGTGGTTTGAATCCCAAAGCTTTGGTTGGAGTTTTACACACATTTGCTGTTTTTATTGCTTTAAGAATGCTTCCCAGCGCCGACTGTACACATTTTTTATTTTGACTCAAAACTTCAAAAAGGATGATTTCCAAGTAAATTCTCTTGCATTTTAGAGTAAAACTCTCCCCTTTATACCCGTTACAGTCAGTGGTTTGAATCCCAAAGCTTTGGTTGGAGTTTTACAAACATTTGCAGTTTTTTTTGCTTAAAAATGCTTCCCAGCACCTGCTGTACACTTTTTTTATTTTGACTCATAACTTCACAAAGGATGCTTTCCCAGTAAATTATCTTGCTTTTTAGTGTGGAACTCTCCCCTTGATACTAGTTACAGGCAGTGGTTTGAATCCCAAAGCTTTGGTTGGAGTTTTACACACATTTGCTGTTTTTATTGCTTTAAGAATGCTTCCCAGTGCCGACTGTACAAATTTTTTATTTTGACTCAAAACTTCAAAAAGGATGATTTCCAAGTAAATTCTCTTGCATTTTAGAGTAAAACTCTCCCCTTTATACGAGTTACAGTCAGTGGTTTGAATCCCAAAGCTTTGGTAGGAGTTTTACACACATTTGCAGTTTTTATTGCTTAAAAATGCTTCCCAGCTCCCTCTGCTGTACACTTTTTTTATTGTAACTCATAACTTCACAAAGGATGCTTTCCCAGTAAATTAACTTGCTTTTTAGAGTAAAACTCTACCCTTTATACTAGTTACAGGCAGTGGTTTGAATCCCAAAGCTTTGGTTAGATTTTTACATACATTTGCTGTTTTTATTGCTTAAAAATGCTTCCCAGCTCCCTCTGCTGTACACTTTTTTAATTGTAACTCATAACTTCACAAAGGATGCTTTCCCAGTAAATTCTCTTGCATTTTAGAGTAAAACTCTCCCTTTTATACTATTTACAGGCAGTGGTTTGAAACCCAAAGCTTTGGTTGGAGTTTTACAAACATTTGCAGTTTTTTTTGCTTAAAAATGCTTCCCAGCCCCTGCTGTACACTTTTTTTATTTTGACTCATAACTTCACAAAGGATGCTTTCCCAGTAAATTCTCTTGCTTTTTCGAGGAGAACTCTCCCGTTTATACTTGTTACAGGCAATTGTTTGAATCCCAAAGCTTTGGGTGGATTTTTACACACATTTGCTGTTTTTATTGCTTAAAAATGCTTCCCAGCTCCCTCTGCTGTACACTTTTTTTACTGTAACTCATAACTTCACAAAGGATGCTTTCCCAGTAAATTCTCTTGCATTTTAGAGTAAAACTCTCCCCTTTATACTAGTTACAGGCAGTGGTTTGAATCCCAAAGCTTTGGTTGGAGTTTTACACACATTTGCAGTTTTTATTGCTGAAAAATGCTTCCCAGCGCCTGCTGTACACACTTTTTATTTTGATTCATAACTTCCCAAAGGATGCTTTCCCAGTAAATTCTCTTGCTTTTTAGAGTAAAACTCTCCCCTTGATACTAGTTACAGGCAGTGGTTTGAATCCCAAAGCTTTGGTTGGAGTTTTACACACATTTGCTGTTTTTATTGCTTAAAAATGCTTCCCAGCTCCCTCTGCTGTACACTTTTTTTACTGTAACTCATAACTTCACAAAGGATGCTTTCCCAGTAAATTCTCTTGCATTTTAGAGTAAAACTCTCCCCTTTATACTAGTTACAGGCAGTGGTTTGAATCCCAAAGCTTTGGTTGGAGTTTTACACACAATTGCTGTTTTTATTGCTTAAAAATGCTTCCCAGCGCCGACTGTACAAATTTTTTATTTTGACTCAAAACTTCACAAAGGATGATTTCCAAGTAAATTCTCTTGCATTTTAGAGTAGAACTCTCCCCTTTATACTAGTTACAGGCAGTGGTTTGAATCCCAAAGCTTTGGTTGGAGTTTTACACACATTTGCTCTTTTTATTGCTTAAAAATTCTTCCCAGCGCCTGCTGTACACGTTTTTATTTTCACTCATAACTTCACAAAGGATGCTTTCCCAGTAAAGTCTCTTGCTTTTTAGAGTAGAACTCTCCCCGTTATACTAGTTACAGGCAGTGGTTTGAATCCCAAAGCTTTGGTTGGAGTTTTACAAGCATTTGCAGTTTTTATTGCTGAAAAATCCTTCCCAGCGCCTGCTGTACACTTTTTTTATTTTGACTCATAACTTCACAAAGGATGCTTTCCAAGTACATTTTCTTGTATTTTAGAGTAAAACTCTCCCCTTGATACGAGTTACAGGCAGTGGTTGTAATCCCAAAGCTTTGGTTGGAGTTTTACACACATTTGCTGTTTTTATTGCTTAAAAATGCTTCCCAGCGCCGTCTGTACAAATTTTTTATTTTGACTCAAAACTTCAAAAAGGATGATTTCCAAGTAAATTCTCTTGCATTTTAGAGTAAAACTCTACCCTTTATACTAGTTACAGGCAGTGGTTTGAATCCCAAAGCTTTGGTTAGATTTTTACATACATTTGCTGTTTTTATTGCTTAAAAATGCTTCCCAGCTCCCTCTGCTGTACACTTTTTTTTATTGTAACTCATAACTTCACAAAGGATGCTTTCCCAGTAAATTATCTTGCATTTTAGAGTAAAACTCTCCCTTTTATACTATTTACAGGCAGTGGTTTGAAACCCAAAGCTTTGGTTGGAGTTTTACAAACATTTGCAGTTGTTTTTGCTTAAAAATGCTTCCCAGCCCCTGCTGTACACTTTTTTTATTTTGACTCATAACTTCACAAAGGATGCTTTCCCAGTAAATTCTCTTGCTTTTTCGAGGAGAACTCTCCCGTTTATACTTGTTACAGGCAATGGTTTGAATCCCAAAGCTTTGGGTGGAGTTTTACACACATTTGCTGTTTTTATTGCTTAAAAATGCTTCCCAGCTCCCTCTGCTGTACACTTTTTTTACTGTAACTCATAACTTCACAAAGGATGCTTTCCCAGTAAATTCTCTTGCATTTTAGAGTAAAACTCTCCCCTTTATACTATTTACAGGCAGTGATTTGAATCCCAAAGCTTTGGGTGGAGTTTTACACACATTTGCTGTTTTTATTGCTTAAAAATGCTTCCCAGCTCCCTCTGCTGTACACTTTTTTTACTGTAACTCATAACTTCACAAAGGATGCTTTCCCAGTAAATTCTCTTGCATTTTAGAGTAGAACTCTCCCCTTTATACTAGTTACAGGCAGTGGTTTGAATCCCAAAGCTTTGGTTGGAGTTTTACACACATTTGCTGTTTTTATTGCTTTAAGAATGCTTCCCAGCGCCGACTGTACACATTTTTTATTTTGACTCAAAACTTCAAAAAGGATGATTTCCAAGTAAATTCTCTTGCATTTTAGAGTAAAACTCTCCCCTTTATACCCGTTACAGTCAGTGGTTTGAATCCCAAAGCTTTGGTTGGAGTTTTACAAACATTTGCAGTTTTTTTTGCTTAAAAATGCTTCCCAGCACCTGCTGTACACTTTTTTTATTTTGACTCATAACTTCACAAAGGATGCTTTCCCAGTAAATTATCTTGCTTTTTAGTGTGGAACTCTCCCCTTGATACTAGTTACAGGCAGTGGTTTGAATCCCAAAGCTTTGGTTGGAGTTTTACACACATTTGCTGTTTTTATTGCTTTAAGAATGCTTCCCAGTGCCGACTGTACAAATTTTTTATTTTGACTCAAAACTTCAAAAAGGATGATTTCCAAGTAAATTCTCTTGCATTTTAGAGTAAAACTCTCCCCTTTATACGAGTTACAGTCAGTGGTTTGAATCCCAAAGCTTTGGTAGGAGTTTTACACACATTTGCAGTTTTTATTGCTTAAAAATGCTTCCCAGCTCCCTCTGCTGTACACTTTTTTTATTGTAACTCATAACTTCACAAAGGATGCTTTCCCAGTAAATTAACTTGCTTTTTAGAGTAAAACTCTACCCTTTATACTAGTTACAGGCAGTGGTTTGAATCCCAAAGCTTTGGTTAGATTTTTACATACATTTGCTGTTTTTATTGCTTAAAAATGCTTCCCAGCTCCCTCTGCTGTACACTTTTTTAATTGTAACTCATAACTTCACAAAGGATGCTTTCCCAGTAAATTCTCTTGCATTTTAGAGTAAAACTCTCCCTTTTATACTATTTACAGGCAGTGGTTTGAAACCCAAAGCTTTGGTTGGAGTTTTACAAACATTTGCAGTTTTTTTTGCTTAAAAATGCTTCCCAGCCCCTGCTGTACACTTTTTTTATTTTGACTCATAACTTCACAAAGGATGCTTTCCCAGTAAATTCTCTTGCTTTTTCGAGGAGAACTCTCCCGTTTATACTTGTTACAGGCAATTGTTTGAATCCCAAAGCTTTGGGTGGATTTTTACACACATTTGCTGTTTTTATTGCTTAAAAATGCTTCCCAGCTCCCTCTGCTGTACACTTTTTTTACTGTAACTCATAACTTCACAAAGGATGCTTTCCCAGTAAATTCTCTTGCATTTTAGAGTAAAACTCTCCCCTTTATACTAGTTACAGGCAGTGGTTTGAATCCCAAAGCTTTGGTTGGAGTTTTACACACATTTGCAGTTTTTATTGCTGAAAAATGCTTCCCAGCGCCTGCTGTACACACTTTTTATTTTGATTCATAACTTCCCAAAGGATGCTTTCCCAGTAAATTCTCTTGCTTTTTAGAGTAAAACTCTCCCCTTGATACTAGTTACAGGCAGTGGTTTGAATCCCAAAGCTTTGGTTGGAGTTTTACACACATTTGCTGTTTTTATTGCTTAAAAATGCTTCCCAGCTCCCTCTGCTGTACACTTTTTTTACTGTAACTCATAACTTCACAAAGGATGCTTTCCCAGTAAATTCTCTTGCATTTTAGAGTAAAACTCTCCCCTTTATACTAGTTACAGGCAGTGGTTTGAATCCCAAAGCTTTGGTTGGAGTTTTACACACAATTGCTGTTTTTATTGCTTAAAAATGCTTCCCAGCGCCGACTGTACAAATTTTTTATTTTGACTCAAAACTTCACAAAGGATGATTTCCAAGTAAATTCTCTTGCATTTTAGAGTAGAACTCTCCCCTTTATACTAGTTACAGGCAGTGGTTTGAATCCCAAAGCTTTGGTTGGAGTTTTACACACATTTGCTCTTTTTATTGCTTAAAAATTCTTCCCAGCGCCTGCTGTACACGTTTTTATTTTCACTCATAACTTCACAAAGGATGCTTTCCCAGTAAAGTCTCTTGCTTTTTAGAGTAGAACTCTCCCCGTTATACTAGTTACAGGCAGTGGTTTGAATCCCAAAGCTTTGGTTGGAGTTTTACAAGCATTTGCAGTTTTTATTGCTGAAAAATCCTTCCCAGCGCCTGCTGTACACTTTTTTTATTTTGACTCATAACTTCACAAAGGATGCTTTCCAAGTACATTTTCTTGTATTTTAGAGTAAAACTCTCCCCTTGATACGAGTTACAGGCAGTGGTTGTAATCCCAAAGCTTTGGTTGGAGTTTTACACACATTTGCTGTTTTTATTGCTTAAAAATGCTTCCCAGCGCCGTCTGTACAAATTTTTTATTTTGACTCAAAACTTCAAAAAGGATGATTTCCAAGTAAATTCTCTTGCATTTTAGAGTAAAACTCTACCCTTTATACTAGTTACAGGCAGTGGTTTGAATCCCAAAGCTTTGGTTGGAGTTTGACACACATTTGCTGTTTTTATTGCTTAAAAATGCTTCCCAGCGCCTGCTGTACACTTTTTTTATTGTAACTCATAACTTCACAAAGGATGCTTTCCCAGTAAAGTCTCTTGCTTTTTAGAGTAGAACTCTCCCCGTTATACTAGTTACAGGCAGTGGTTTGAATCCCAAAGCTTTGGTTGGAGTTTTACAAGCATTTGCAGTTTTTATTGCTGAAAAATCCTTCCCAGCGCCTGCTGTACACTTTTTTTATTTTGACTCATAACTTCACAAAGGATGCTTTCCAAGTACATTTTCTTGTATTTTAGAGTAAAACTCTCCCCTTGATACGAGTTACAGGCAGTGGTTGTAATCCCAAAGCTTTGGTTGGAGTTTTACACACATTTGCTGTTTTTATTGCTTAAAAATGCTTCCCAGCGCCGTCTGTACAAATTTTTTATTTTGACTCAAAACTTCAAAAAGGATGATTTCCAAGTAAATTCTCTTGCATTTTAGAGTAAAACTCTACCCTTTATACTAGTTACAGGCAGTGGTTTGAATCCCAAAGCTTTGGTTGGAGTTTGACACACATTTGCTGTTTTTATTGCTTAAAAATGCTTCCCAGCTCCCTCTGCTGTACACTTTTTTTATTGTAACTCATAACTTCACAAAGGATGCTTTCCCAGTAAATTCTCATGCTTTTTTGAGTAAAACTCTCCCCTTTATACGAGTTACATGCAGTGGTTTTAATCCCAAAGCTTTGGTTCGGGTTTTACAAACATTTGCAGTTTTTATTGCTTAAAAATCCTTCCCAGCACCTGCTGTACACTTTTTTTATTTTAACTCATAACTTCACAAAGGATGCTTTCCCAGTAAATTCTCTTGCATTTTAGAGTAAAACTCTCCCCTTTATACTAGTTACAGGCAGTGGTTTGAATCCCAAAGCTTTGGTTGGAGTTTTACAAACATTTGCAGTTTTTTTTGCTTAAAAATGCTTCCCAGCACCTGCTGTACACTTTTTTTATTTTGACTCATAACTTCACAAAGGATGCTTTCCCAGTAAATTCTCTTGCTTTTTAGTGTAGAACTCTCCCCTTGATACTAGTAACAGGCAGTGGTTTGAATCCCAAAGCTTTGGTTGGAGTTTTACACACATTTGCTGTTTTTATTGCTTTAAGAATGCTTCCCAGCGCCGACTGTACACATTTTTTATTTTGACTCAAAACTTCAAAAAGGATGATTTCCAAGTAAATTCTCTTGCATTTTAGAGTAAAACTCTCCCCTTTATACGAGTTACAGTCAGTGGTTTGAATCCCAAAGCTTTGGTAGGAGTTTTACACACATTTGCAGTTTTTATTGCTTAAAAATGCTTCCCAGCTCCCTCTGCTGTACACTTTTTTTATTGTAACTCATAACTTCACAAAGGATGCTTTCCCAGTAAATTAACTTGCTTTTTAGAGTAAAACTCTACCATTTATACTAGTTACAGGCAGTGGTTTGAATCCCAAAGCTTTGGTTAGATTTTTACATACATTTGCTGTTTTTATTGCTTAAAAATGCTTCCCAGCGCCTGCTGTACACTCTTTTTATTTTGACTCATAACTTCCCAAAGGATGCTTTCCCAGTAAATTCTCTTGCTTTTTAGAGTAAAACTCTCCCCTTGATACGAGTTACAGGCAGTGGTTGTAATCCCAAAGCTTTGGTTGGAGTTTTACACACATTTGCTGTTTTTATTGCTTAAAAATGCTTCCCAGCGCCGACTGTACACATTTTTTATTTTGACTCAAAACTTCAAAAAGGATGATTTCCAAGTAAATTCTCTTGCATTTTAGAGTAAAACTCTCCCCTTTATACCCGTTACAGTCAGTGGTTTGAATCCCAAAGCTTTGGTAGGAGTTTTACACACATTTGCAGTTTTTATTGCTTAAAAATGCTTCCCAGCTCCCTCTGCTGTACACTTTTTTTATTGTAACTCATAACATCAAAAAGGATGCTTTCCCAGTAAATTAACTTGCTTTTTAGAGTAAAACTCTACCCTTTATACTAGTTACAGGCAGTGGTTTGAATCCCAAAGCTTTGGTTAGATTTTTACATACATTTGCTGTTTTTATTGCTTAAAAATGCTTCCCAGCTCCCTCTGCTGTACACTTTTTTTATTGTAACTCATAACTTCACAAAGGATGCTTTCCCAGTAAATTCTCTTGCATTTTAGAGTAAAACTCTCCCTTTTATACTATTTACAGGCAGTGGTTTGAAACCCAAAGCTTTGGTTGGAGTTTTACAAACATTTGCAGTTGTTTTTGCTTAAAAATGCTTCCCAGCCCCTGCTGTACACTTTTTTTATTTTGACTCATAACTTCACAAAGGATGCTTTCCCAGTAAATTCTCTTGCTTTTTCGAGGAGAACTCTCCCGTTTATACTTGTTACAGGCAATGGTTTGAATCCCAAAGCTTTGGGTGGAGTTTTACACACATTTGCTGTTTTTATTGCTTAAAAATGCTTCCCAGCTCCCTCTGCTGTACACTTTTTTTTACTGTAACTCATAACATCACAAAGGATGCTTTCCCAGTAAATTAACTTGCTTTTTAGAGTAAAACTCTACCCTTTATACTAGTTACAGGCAGTGGTTTGAATCCCAAAGCTTTGGTTAGATTTTTACATACATTTGCTGTTTTTATTGCTTAAAAATGCTTCCCAGCTCCCTCTGCTGTACACTTTTTTTATTGTAACTCATAACTTCACAAAGGATGCTTTCCCAGTAAATTCTCTTGCATTTTAGAGTAAAACTCTCCCCTTTATACTATTTACAGGCAGTGATTTGAATCCCAAAGCTTTGGTTGGAGTTTTACAAACATTTGCAGTTTTTATTGCTTAAAAATGCTTCCCAGCGCCTGCTGTACACTTTTTTTATTTTGACTCATAACTTCACAAAGGATGCTTTCCCAGTAAATTCTCTTGCATTTTAGAGTAGAACTCTCCCCTTTATACTAGTTACAGGCAGTGGTTTGAATCCCAAAGCTTTGGTTGGAGTTTTACACACATTTGCTGTTTTTATTGCTTTAAGAATGCTTCCCAGCGCCGACTGTACACATTTTTTATTTTGACTCAAAACTTCAAAAAGGATGATTTCCAAGTAAATTCTCTTGCATTTTAGAGTAAAACTCTCCCCTTTATACGAGTTACAGTCAGTGGTTTGAATCCCAAAGCTTTGGTAGGAGTTTTACACACATTTGCAGTTTTTATTGCTTAAAAATGCTTCCCAGCTCCCTCTGCTGTACACTTTTTTTATTGTAACTCATAATTTCACAAAGGATGCTTTCCCAGTAAATTAACTTGCTTTTTAGAGTAAAACTCTACCCTTTATACTAGTTACAGGCAGTGGTTTGAATCCCAAAGCTTTGGTTAGATTTTTACATACATTTGCTGTTTTTATTGCTTAAAAATGCTTCCCAGCGCCTGCTGTACACTCTTTTTATTTTGACTCATAACTTCCCAAAGGATGCTTTCCCAGTAAATTCTCTTGCTTTTTAGAGTAAAACTCTCCCCTTGATACGAGTTACAGGCAGTGGTTGTAATCCCAAAGCTTTGGTTGGAGTTTTACACACATTTGCTGTTTTTATTGCTTAAAAATGCTTCCCAGCGCCGACTGTACACATTTTTTATTTTGACTCAAAACTTCAAAAAGGATGATTTCCAAGTAAATTCTCTTGCATTTTAGAGTAAAACTCTCCCCTTTATACCCGTTACAGTCAGTGGTTTGAATCCCAAAGCTTTGGTAGGAGTTTTACACACATTTGCAGTTTTTATTGCTTAAAAATGCTTCCCAGCTCCCTCTGCTGTACACTTTTTTTATTGTAACTCATAACATCACAAAGGATGCTTTCCCAGTAAATTAACTTGCTTTTTAGAGTAAAACTCTACCCTTTATACTAGTTACAGGCAGTGGTTTGAATCCCAAAGCTTTGGTTAGATTTTTACATACATTTGCTGTTTTTATTGCTTAAAAATGCTTCCCAGCTCCCTCTGCTGTACACTTTTTTTTATTGTAACTCATAACTTCACAAAGGATGCTTTCCCAGTAAATTCTCTTGCATTTTAGAGTAAAACTCTCCCTTTTATACTATTTACAGGCAGTGGTTTGAAACCCAAAGCTTTGGTTGGAGTTTTACAAA
>NW_026904480.1:0-20124 GCF_024500275.1 Phycodurus eques | reverse complement strand
GGATTCAAAACGATCGAGTGTTTCGAAGGTCAGTCCTACTAGCTCAAACTTAAGGGTTCAAAAGTTCTGCCGAAATCACAAAGGTCATCATGTGACAATTTAGTCAATAAAGGCCTAGTCCTGGAGCGAAACGGAATGCTTCGACGATCGTGTTTCAGGTCGCACGACTTACGAGAGGCTTGGAAGAGACCTCATCTGAAAGGTGGATTCACAACGATCGAGTGTGTCGAACGTCAGGCCACGATCTCAAACTTAAGGGTTCAAAAGTTCTGCCGAAATCATATCAGGTCAGTCATGTTACAATTTAGTCAATAAAGGCCTACGACTGGAGCGAAACGGAATGCTTCGACGCTTGTGTTTCGGCCGCACGACCTCAGAGAGGCTTGGAAGAGACCTCATCTGAAAGGTGGATTCACAACGATCGAGTGTGTCGAACGTCAGCCCACTAGTTCAAACTTAAGGGTTCAAAAGTTCTGCCGAAATCACATAGGTCGTCATGTTTCAATTTAGTCAATAAAGGCCTACTACTGGAGCGAAACGGAATGCTTCGAAGCTCGTGTTTCGGCTGCACGAACTCCGAGAGGATTGGAAGAGACGTCATCTGAAAGGTGGATTCAAAACGATCGAGTGTGTCGAATGTCAGCCTTCAAGCTCAAACGTAAGGGTTCAAAAGTTCTACCGAAATCACATAGGTCGTCATGTTACAATTTAGTCAATATAGGCCTACTACTGGAGCGAAACGGAATGCTTCGACGCTCGTGTTTCGGCCGCACGACCTCCGAGAGGCTTGGAAGAGACCTCATCTGAAAGGTGGATTCAAAACGATCGAGTGTGTCGAATGTCAGCCTACTAGTTCAAACTTAAGGGTTCTAAAGTTCTGCCGAAATCACATAGGTCGACATGTTACAATTTAGTCAATAAAGGCCTACGACTGGAGCGAAACTGAATGCTTTGACAGTCGCCGCTCGGCCGCACGAACTCCGAGAGGATTGCAAGAGACCTCATCTGAAAGGTGGATTCAAAACGATCGACTGTGTCGAAAGTCAGTCTATTAGCTCAAACTTAAAGGTTCAAAAGTTCTGCCGAAATCACATAGGTCGTCATGTTACAATTTAGTTAATAAAGGCCTCCTACTGGAGCGATACGGAATGCTTCGACGCTCGTGTTTCAGCCGCACGACCTCCGAGAGGCTTGGAAGAGACCTCATCTGAAAGCTGGATTCAAAACGATCGAGTGTGTCGAATGTCAGTCTACTAGCTCAAACTTAAAGGTTCAAAAGTTCTGCCGAAATCACAAAGGTCATCATGTTACAATTTAGTCAATAAAGGCCTACTACTGGAGCGAAACTGAATGCTTTGACAGTCGCCGCTCGGCCACACGAACTCCGAGAGGATTGCAAGAGACCTCATCTGAAAGGTGGATTCAAAACGATCGAGTGTGTCGAATGTCAGTCTCCTAGCTCAAACTTAAAGGTTCAAAAGTTCTGCCGAAATCACAAAGGTCATCATGTGACAATTTAGTCAATAAAGGCCTACTCCTGGAGCGAAACGGAATGCTTCGACGCTCGTGTTTCAGCCGCACGACCTCCGAGAGGATTGGAAGAGACCTCATTTGAAAGGTGGATTCAAAACGATCGAGTGCGTCGAAGTCAGCCCACGAGCTCAAACTTAAGGGTTCAAAAGTTCTGCCGAAATCACATAGGTCGTCATGTTTCAATTTAGTCAATAAAGGCCTACTACTGGAGCGAAACGGAATGCTTCGACGCTCGTGTTTCAGCCGCACGACCTCCGAGAGGATTGGAAGAGACCTCATATGAAAGGTGGATTCACAACGATCGAGTGTGTCGAACGTCAGCCCACTAGCTCAAACTTAAGGGTTCCAAAGTTCTGCCGAAATCACAAAAGTCGTCATGTTTCAATTTAGTCAATAAAGGCCTACTACTGGAGCGAAACGGAATGCTTCGATGCTCGTGTTTCAGCCGCACGACCTCCGAGAGGCTTGGAAGAGACCTCATCTGAAAGGTGGATTCAAAACGATCGAGTGTGTCGAATGTCAGCCTACTAGTTCAAACTTAAGGGTTCTAAAGTTCTGCCGAAATCACATAGGTCGACATGTTACAATTTAGTCAATAAAGGCCTACTACTGGAGCTAAACGGAATGTTTCGTCCCTCGTGTTTCGGCCGCACGATCTCCAAGAAGCTTGGAAAAGATGTCATCTGAAAGGTGGATTCAAAACGATCGAGTGTTTCGAAGGTCAGCCTACTAGCTCAAACTTAAGGGTTCAAAAGTTCTGCCGAAATCACATAGGTCGTCATGTTACAATTTAGTCAATAAAGGACTAGTACTGGAGCGAAACGGAATGCTTCGACGATCGTGTTTCGGTCGCACGACTTACGAGAGGCTTGGAAGAGACCTCATCTGAAAGGTGGATTCACAACGATCGAGTGTGTCGAACGTCAGCCCACAATCTCAAACTTAAGGGTTCAAAAGTTCTGCCGAAATCATATCGGTCGTCATGTTACAATTTAGTCAATAAAGGCCTACGACTGGAGCGAAACGGAATGCTTCGACGCTTGTGTTTCGGCCGCACGACCTCAGAGAGGCTTGGAAGAGACCTCATCTGAAAGGTGGATTCACAACGATCGAGTGTGTCGAACGTCAGCCCACTAGTTCAAACTTAAGGGTTCAAAAGTTCTGCCGAAATCACATAGGTCGTCATGTTTCAATTTAGTCAATAAAGGCCTACTACTGGAGCGAAACGGAATGCTTCGAAGCTCGTGTTTCGGCTGCACGAACTCCGAGAGGATTGGAAGAGACGTCATCTGAAAGGTGGATTCAAAACGATCGAGTGTGTCGAATGTCAGCCTTCAAGCTCAAACGTAAGGGTTCAAAAGTTCTACCGAAATCACATAGGTCGTCATGTTACAATTTAGTCAATATAGGCCTACTACTGGAGCGAAACGGAATGCTTCGACGCTCGTGTTTCGGCCGCACGACCTCCGAGAGGCTTGGAAGAGACCTCATCTGAAAGGTGGATTCAAAACGATCGAGTGTGTCGAATGTCAGCCTACTAGTTCAAACTTAAGGGTTCTAAAGTTCTGCCGAAATCACATAGGTCGACATGTTACAATTTAGTCAATAAAGGCCTACGACTGGAGCGAAACTGAATGCTTTGACAGTCGCCGCTCGGCCGCACGAACTCCGAGAGGATTGCAAGAGACCTCATCTGAAAGGTGGATTCAAAACGATCGACTGTGTCGAAAGTCAGTCTATTAGCTCAAACTTAAAGGTTCAAAAGTTCTGCCGAAATCACATAGGTCGTCATGTTACAATTTAGTTAATAAAGGCCTCCTACTGGAGCGATACGGAATGCTTCGACGCTCGTGTTTCAGCCGCACGACCTCCGAGAGGCTTGGAAGAGACCTCATCTGAAAGCTGGATTCAAAACGATCGAGTGTGTCGAATGTCAGTCTACTAGCTCAAACTTAAAGGTTCAAAAGTTCTGCCGAAATCACAAAGGTCATCATGTTACAATTTAGTCAATAAAGGCCTACTACTGGAGCGAAACTGAATGCTTTGACAGTCGCCGCTCGGCCACACGAACTCCGAGAGGATTGCAAGAGACCTCATCTGAAAGGTGGATTCAAAACGATCGAGTGTGTCGAATGTCAGTCTCCTAGCTCAAACTTAAAGGTTCAAAAGTTCTGCCGAAATCACAAAGGTCATCATGTGACAATTTAGTCAATAAAGGCCTACTCCTGGAGCGAAACGGAATGCTTCGACGCTCGTGTTTCAGCCGCACGACCTCCGAGAGGATTGGAAGAGACCTCATTTGAAAGGTGGATTCAAAACGATCGAGTGCGTCGAAGTCAGCCCACGAGCTCAAACTTAAGGGTTCAAAAGTTCTGCCGAAATCACATAGGTCGTCATGTTACAATTTAGTCAATATAGGCCTACTACTGGAGCGAAACGGAATGCTTCGACGCTCGTGTTTCGGCCGCACGACCTCCGAGAGGCTTGGAAGAGACCTCATCTGAAAGGTGGATTCAAAACGATCGAGTGTGTCGAATGTCAGCCTACTAGTTCAAACTTAAGGGTTCTAAAGTTCTGCCGAAATCACATAGGTCGACATGTTACAATTTAGTCAATAAAGGCCTACTACTGGAGCGAAACTGAATGCTTTGACAGTCGCCGCTCGGCCGCACGAACTCCGAGAGGATTGCAAGAGACCTCATCTGAAAGGTGGATTCAAAACGATCGAGTGTGTCGAATGTCAGTCTACAAGCTCAAACTTAAAGGTTCAAAAGTTCTGCCGAAATCACAAAGGTCATCATGTGACAATTTAGTCAATAAAGGCCTATTCCTGGAGCGAAACGGAATGCTTCGAAGCTCGTGTTTCGGCTGCAGGACCTCCGAGAGGCTTGGAAGAGACCTCATCTGAAAGGTGGATTCACAACGATCGAGTGTGTCGAACGTCAGCCCACAATCTCAAACTTAAGGGTTCAAAAGTTCTGCCGAAATCACATAGGTCGTCATGTTTCAATTTAGTCAATAAAGGCCAACTACTGGAGCGAAACGGAAGGCTTCGACGCTCGTGTTTGAGCCGCACTACCTCCGAGAGGCTTGGAAGAGACCTCATCTGAAAGGTGGATTCACAACGATCGAGTGTGTCGAACGTCAGCCCACAAGCTCAAACTTAAGGGTTCAAAAGTTCTGCCGAAATCACATAGGTCGTCATGTTACAATTTAGTCAATAAAGGCCAATTACTGGAGTGAAACGGAATGGTTCGAAGCTCGTGTTTTGGCTGCACGAACTCCGAGAGGATTGGAAGACACATCATCTGAAAGGTGGATTCACAACGATCGAGTGTGTCGAACGTCAGCCCACTAGCTCAAACTTAAGGGATCAAACGTTCTGCCGAAATCACATAGGTCATCATGTTTCAATTTCGTCAATAAAGGCCTACTACTGGAGCGAAACGGAATGCTTCGACGCTCGTGTTTCGGCCGCACGACATCCGAGAAGCTTGGAAAAGACGTCATCTGAAAGGTGGATTCAAAATGATCGAGTGTCTCGAAGGTCAGCCTACTAGCTCAAACTTAAGGGTTCTAAAGTTCTGCCGAAATCACATAGGTCATCATGTGACAATTTAGTCAATAAAGGCCTACTACTGGAGCGAAACTGAATGCTTTGACAGTCGCCGCTCGGCCGCACGAACTCCGAGAGGATTGCAAGAGACCTCATCTGAAAGGTGGATTCAAAACGATCGAGTGTGTCGAATGTCAGTCTCCTAGCTCAAACTTAAATGTTCAAAAGTTCTGCCGAAATCACAAAGGTCATCATGTGACAATTTAGTCAATAAAGGCCTACTCCTGGAGCGAAACGGAATGCTTCGACGCTCGTGTTTCAGCCGCACGACCTCCGAGAGGATTGGAAGAGACCTCATTTGAAAGGTGGATTCAAAACGATCGAGTGCGTCGAAGTCAGCCCACGAGCTCAAACTTAAGGGTTCAAAAGTTCTGCCGAAATCACATAGGTCGTCATGTTAAAAATTAGTCAATGTCGGCCTACTACTGGAGCGAAATGGAATGCTTCGACGCTCGTGTTTTCGGCCGCGCGACCTCCGAGAGGCTTGGAAGAGACCTCATCTGAAAGGTGGATTCAAAACGATCGAGTGTGTCGAAAGTCAGTCTATTAGCTCAAACTTAAAGGTTCAAAAGTTCTGCCGAAATCAAATAGGTCGTCATGTTACAATTTAGTCAATATAGGCCTACTACTGGAGCGAAACGGAATGCTTCGACGCTCGTGTTTCGGCCGCACGACCTCCGAGAGGCTTGGAAGAGACCTCATCTGAAAGGTGGATTCAAAACGATCGAGTGTGTCGAATGTCAGCCTACTAGTTCAAACTTAAGGGTTCTAAAGTTCTGCCGAAATCACATAGGTCGACATGTTACAATTTAGTCAATAAAGGCCTACGACGGGAGCGAAACTGAATGCTTTGACAGTCGCCGCTCGGCCGCACGAACTCCGAGAGGATTGCAAGAGACCTCATCTGAAAGGTGGATTCAAAACGATCGAGTGTGTCGAATGTCAGTCTACTAGCTCAAACTTAAAGGTTCAAAAGTTCTGCCGAAATCACAAAGGTCATCATGTGACAATTTAGTCAATAAAGGCCTACTCCTGGAGCGAAACGGAATGCTTCGACGCTCGTGTTTCGGCCGCACGACCTCCGAGAAGCTTGGAAAAGACGTCATCTGAACGGTGGATTCAAAACGATCGAGTGTCTCGAAGGTCAGCCTACTAGCTCAAACTATAGGGTTCTAAAGTTCTGCCGAAATCACATAGGTCGACATGTTACAATTTAGTCAATAAAGGCCTACTACTGGAGCGAAACTGAATGCTTTGACAGTCGCCGCTCGGCCGCACGAACTCCGAGAGGATTGCAAGAGACCTCATCTGAAAGGTGGATTCAAAACGATCGAGTGTGTCGAATGTCAGTCTACAAGCTCAAACTTAAAGGTTCAAAAGTTCTGCCGAAATCACAAAGGTCATCATGTGACAATTTAGTCAATAAAGGCCTACTCCTGGAGCGAAACGGAATGCTTCGAAGCTCGTGTTTCGGCTGCACGACCTCAGAGAGGCTTGGAAGAGACCTCATCTGAAAGGTGGATTCACAACGATCGAGTGTGTCGAACGTCAGCCCACAAGCTCAAACTTAAGGGATCAAAAGTTCCGCCGAAATCACATAGGTCGTCATGTTTCAATTTCGTCAATAAAGGCCTACTACTGGAGCGAAACGGAATGATTCGACGCTCGTGTTTCGGCCGCACGACCTCCGAGAGGCTTGGAAGAGACCTCATCTGAAAGGTGGATTCACAATGATCGAGTGTGTCAAACGTCAGCCCACTAGTTCAAAATTAAGGGTTCAAAAGTTCTTCCGAAATCACATAGGTCGCCATGTTTCAATTTAGTCAATAAAGGCCTACTACTGGAGCGAAACGGAATGCTTCGACGCTCGTGTTTCAGCCGCACGACCTCCGAGAGGCTTGGAAGAGACCTCATCTGAAAGGTGGATTCAAAACGATCGAGTGTGTCGAATGTCAGCCTACTAGCTCAAACGTAAGGGTTCTAAAGTTCTGCCGAAATCACATAGGTCGACATGTTACAATTTAGTCAATAAAGGCCTACGACTGGAGCAAAACGGAATCCTTCGACGCTTGTGTTTCGGCTGCACGACCTCCGAGAGGCTTGGAAGAGACCTCATCTGAAAGGTGGATTCACAACGATCGAGTGTGTCGAACGTCAGCCCACAATCTCAAACTTAAGGGTTCAAAAGTTCTGCCGAAATCACATAGGTCGTCATGTTACAATTTAGTCAAGAAAGGCCTACTATTGGAGCGAAACGGAATGCTTCGAAGCTCGTGTTTCGGCTGCACAAACTCCGAGAGGATTGGAAGAGACCTCATCTGAAAGGTGGATTCACAACGATCGAGTGTGTCAACGTCAGCCCACTAGCTCAAACTTAAGGGTTCAAAAGTTCTGACGAAATCACATAGGTCGTCATGTTTCAATTTAGTCAATAAAGGCCAACTCCTGGAGCGAAACGGAATGCTTCGACGCTCGTGTTTCAGCCGCACGACCTCCGAGAGGCTTGGAAGAGACCTCATCTGAAAGGTGGATTCACAACGATCGAGTGTGTCGAACGTCAGCCCACAAGCTCAAACTTAAGGGTTAAAAAGTTCTGCCGAAATCATATCGGTCGTCATGTTACAATTTAGTCAATATAGGCCTACTACTGGAGCGAAACGGAATGCTTCGACGCTCGTGTTTCGGCCGCACGACCTCCGAGAGGCTTGGAAGAGACCTCATCTGAAAGGTGGATTCACAACGACCGAGTGTGTCAAACGTCAGCCCACTAGTTCAAAATTAAGGGTTCAAAAGTTCTTCCGAAATCACATAGGTCGTCATGTTTCAATTTAGTCAATAAAGGCCTACGACTGGAGCGAAACGGAATGCTTCGACGCTTGTGTTTCGGCCGCACGACCTCAGAGAGGCTTGGAAGAGACCTCATCTGAAAGGTGGATTCACAACGATCGAGTGTGTCGAATGTCAGCCCACAATCTCAAACTTAAGGGTTCAAAGGTTCTGCCGAAATCACATAGGTCGTCATGTTACAATTTAGTCAAGAAAGGCCTACTATTGGAGCGAAACGGAATGCTTCGAAGCTCGTGTTTCGGCTGCACGAACTCCGAGAGGATTGGAAGAGACCTCATCTGAAAGGTGGATTCACAACGATCGAGTGTGTCGAACGTCAGCCCACTAGCTCAAACTTAAGGGTTCCAAAGTTCTGCCGAAATCACAAAAGTCGTCATGTTTCAATTTAGTCAATAAAGGCCTACTACTGGAGCGAAACGGAATGCTTCGATGCTCGTGATTCAGCCGCACGACCTCCGAGAGGCTTGGAAGAGACCTCATCTGAAAGGTGGATTCACAACGATCGAGTGTGTCGAACGTCAGCCCACTAGTTCAAACTTAAGGGTTCAAAAGTTCTGCCGAAATCACATAGGTCGTCATGTTACAATTTAGTCAAGAAAGGCCTACTATTGGAGCGAAACGGAATGCTTCGAAGCTCGTGTTTCAGCTGCACGAACTCCGAGAGGATTGGAAGAGACCTCATCTGAAAGGTGGATTCACAACAATTGAGTGTGTCAAACGTCAGCCCACTAGCTCAAACTTAAGGGTTCAAAAGTTCTGCCGAAATCACATAGGTCGTCATGTTTCAATTTAGTCAATAAAGGCCTACTACTGGAGTGAAACGGAATGCTTCGAAGCTCGTGTTTCGGCTGCACGAACTCCGAGAGGATTGGAAGAGACCTCATATGAAAGGTGGATTCACAACGATCGAGTGTGTCGAACGTCAGCCCACTAGCTCAAACTTAAGGGTTCCAAAGTTCTGCCGAAATCACAAACGTCGTCATGTTTCAATTTAGTTAATAAAGGCCTACTACTGGAGCGAAACGGAATGCTTCGATGCTCGTGTTTCAGCCGCACGACCTCCGAGAGGCTTGGAAGAGACCTCATCTGAAAGGTGGATTCACAACGATCGAGTGTGTCGAACGTCAGCCCACTAGTTCAAACTTAAGGGTTCAAAAGTTCTGCCGAAATCACATAGGTCGTCATGTTTCAATTTAGTCAATAAAGGCCTACTAATAGAGCAAAACGGAATGCTTCGACGCTCGTGTTTCAGCCGCACGACCTCCGAGAGGCTTGGAAGAGACCTCATCTGAAAGGTGGATTAAAAACGATCGAGTGTGTCGAATGTCAGCCTACTAGTTCAAACTTAAGGGTTCTAAAGTTCTGCGGAAATCACATAGGTCGACATGTTACAATTTAGTCAATAAAGGCCTACGACTGGAGCGAAACTGAATGCTTTGACAGTCGCCGCTCGGCCGCACGAACTCCGAGAGGATTGCAAGAGACCTCATCTGAAAGGTGGATTCAAAACGATCGAGTCTGTCGAATGTCAGTCTACTAGCTCAAACTTAAAGGTTCAAAAGTTCTGCCGAAATCACAAAGGTCATCATGTGACAATTTAGTCAATAAAGGCCTACTCCTGGAGCGAAACGGAATGCTTCGAAGCTCGTGTTTCGGCTGCACGACCTCCGAGAGGCTTAGAAGAGACCTCATCTGAAAGGTGGATTCACAACGATCGAGTGTGACGAACGTCAGCCCACAATCTCAAACTTAAGGGTTCAAAAGTTCTGCCGAAATCACAAAGGTCATCATGTTACAATTTAGTCAAGAAAGGCCTACTATTGGAGCGAAACGGAATGCTTCGAAGCTCGTGTTTCGGCTGCACGAACTCCGAGAGGATTGGAAGAGACCTCATCTGAAAGGTGGATTCACAACGATCGAGTGTGTCAAACGTCACCCCACTAGCTCAAACTTAAGGGTTCAAAAGTTCTGCCGAAATCACATAGGTCGTCATGTTTCAATTTAGTCCATAAAGGCCAACTACTGGAGCGAAACGGAATGCTTCGACGCTCGTGTTTCAGCCGCACGACCTCCGAGAGGCTTGGAAGAGACCTCATCTGAAAGGTGGATTCACAACGATCGAGTGTGTCGAACGTCAGCCCACAAGCTCAAACTTAAGGGTTAAAAAAGTCTGCCGAAATCACATAGGTCGTCATGTTACAATTTAGTCAATAAAGGACTAGTAATGGAGCGAAACGGAATGCTTCGACGCTTGTGTTTCGGCCGCACGACCTCCGAGAGGCTTGGAAGAGACCTCATCTGAAAGGTGGATTCACAACGATCGAGTGTGTCGAATGTCAGCCCACAATCTCAAACTTAAGGGTTCAAAGGTTCTGCCGAAATCACATAGGTCGTCATGTTACAATTTAGTCAAAGGACTAGTCCTGGAGCGAAACGGAATGCTTCGAAGCTCGTGTTTCGGCTGCACGAACTCCGAGAGGATTGGAAGTGACATCATCTGAAAGGTGGATTCACAACGATCGAGTGTGTCGAACGTCAGCCCACTAGTTCAAACTTAAGGGTTCAAAAGTTCTGCCGAAATCACATAGGTCGTCATGTTACAATTTAGTCAAGAAAGGCCTACTATTGGAGCGAAACGGAATGCTTCGAAGCTCGTGTTTCGGCTGCACGAACTCCGAGAGGATTGGAAGAGACCTCATCTGAAAGGTGGATTCACAACAATTGAGTGTCAAACGTCAGCCCACTAGCTCAAACTTAAGGGTTCAAAAGTTCTGCCGAAATCACATAGGTCGTCATGTTTCAATTTAGTCAATAAAGGCCAACTACTGGAGCGAAACGGAATGCTTCGACGCTCGTGTTTCAGCCGCACGACCTCCGAGAGGCTTGGAAGAGACCTCATCTGAAAGGTGGTTTCACAACGATCGAGTGTGTCGAACGTCAGCTCACAAGCTCAAACTTAAGGGTTCAAAAGTTCTGCCGAAATCACATAGGTCGTCATGTTACAATTTAGTCAATAAAGGACTAGTACTGGAGCGAAACGGAATGCTTCGACGATCGTGTTTCGGTCGCACGACTTACGAGAGGCTTGGAAGAGACCTCATCTGAAAGGTGGATTCACAACGATCGAGTGTGTCGAACGTCAGCCCACAATCTCAAACTTAAGGGTTCAAAAGTTCTGCCGAAATCATATCGGTCGTCATGTTACAATTTAGTCAATAAAGGCCTACGACTGGAGCGAAACGGAATGCTTCGACGCTTGTGTTTCGGCCGCACGACCTCAGAGAGGCTTGGAAGAGACCTCATCTGAAAGGTGGATTCACAACGATCGAGTGTGTCGAACGTCAGCCCACTAGTTCAAACTTAAGGGTTCAAAAGTTCTGCCGAAATCACATAGGTCGTCATGTTTCAATTTAGTCAATAAAGGCCTACTACTGGAGCGAAACGGAATGCTTCGAAGCTCGTGTTTCGGCTGCACGAACTCCGAGAGGATTGGAAGAGACCTCATATGAAAGGTGGATTCACAACGATCGAGTGTGTCGAACGTCAGCCCACTAGCTCAAACTTAAGGGTTCCAAAGTTCTGCCGAAATCACAAAAGTCGTCAAGTTTCAATTTAGTTAATAAAGGCCTACTCCTGGAGCGAAACGGAAGGCTTCGATGCTCGTGTTTCAGCCGCACGACCTCCGAGAGGCTTGGAAGAAACCTCATCTGAAAGGTGGATTCACAACGATCGAGTGTGTCGAACGTCAGCCCACTAGTTCAAACTTAAGGGTTCAAAAGTTCTGCCGAAATCACATAGGTCGTCATGTTTCAATTTAGTCAATAAAGGCCTACTACTGGAGCGAAACGGAATGCTTCGACGCTCGTGTTTCAGCCGCACGACCTCCGAGAGGCTTGGAAGAGACCTCATCTGAAAGGTGGATTCAAAACGATCGAGTGTGTCGAATGTCAGCCTACTAGTTCAAACTTAAGGGTTCTAAAGTTCTGCCGAAATCACATAGGTCGACATGTTACAATTTAGTCAATAAAGGCCTACGACTGGAGCGAAACTGAATGCTTTGACAGTCGCCGCTCGGCCGCACGAACTCCGAGTGGATTGCAAGAGACCTCATCTGAAAGGTGGATTCAAAACGATCGAGTGTGTCGAATGTAAGTCTACTAGCTGAAACTTAAAGGTTCAAAAGTTCTGCCGAAATCACAAAGGTCATCATGTGACAATTTATTCAATAAAGGCCTACTCCTGGAGCGAAACGGAATGCTTCGAAGCTCGTGTTTCGGCTGCACGACCTCCGAGAGGCTTAGAAGAGACCTCATCTGAAAGGTGGATTCACAACGATCGAGTGTGTCGAACGTCAGCCCACAATCTCAAACTTAAGGGTTCAAAAGTTCTGCCGAAATCACATAGGTCGTCATGTTACAATTTAGTCTAGAAAGGCCTACTATTGGAGCGAAACGGAATGCTTCGAAGCTCGTGTTTCGGCTGCACGAACTCCGAGAGGATTGGAAGAGACCTCATCTGAAAGGTGGATTCACAACGATCGAGTGTGTCAAACGTCACCCCACTAGCTCAAACTTAAGGGTTCAAAAGTTCTGCCGAAATCACATAGGTCGTCATGTTTCAATTTAGTCAATAAAGCCCAACTACTGGAGCGAAACGGAATGCTTCGACGCTCGTGTTTCAGCCGCACGACCTCCGAGAGGCTTGGAAGAGACCTCATCTGAAAGGTGGATTCACAACGATCGAGTGTGTCGAACGTCAGCCCACAAGCTCAAACTTAAGGGTTCAAAAGTTCTGCCGAAATCACATAGGTCGTCATGTTACAATTTAGTCAATAAAGGCCAACTACTGGAGCGAAACGGAATGCTTCGACGCTCGTGTTTCAGCCGCACAACCTCCGAGAGGCTTGGAAGAGACCTCATCTGAAAGGTGGATTCACAACGATCGAGTGTGTCGAACGTCAGCCCACAAGCTCAAACTTAAGGGTTCAAAAGTTCTGCCGAAATCACATAGGTCGTCATGTTTCAATTTAGTCAACAAAGGACTAGTACTGGAGCGAAACGGAATGCTTCGACGCTCGTGTTTCGGTCGCACGACTTACGAGAGGCTTGGAAGAGACCTCATCTGAAAGGTGGATTCACAACGATCGAGTGTGTCGAACGTCAGCCCACAATCTCAAACTTAAGGGTTCAAAAGTTCTGCCGAAATCATATCGGTCGTCATGTTACAATTTAGTCAATAAAGGCCTACGACTGGAGCGAAACGGAATGCTTCGACGCTTGTGTTTCGGCCGCACGACCTCAGAGAGGCTTGGAAGAGACCTCATCTGAAAGGTGGATTCACAACGATCGAGTGTGTCGAACGTCAGCCCACTAGTTCACACTTAAGGGTTCAAAAATTCTGCCGAAATCACATAGGTCGTCATGTTTCAATTTAGTCAATAAAGGCCTACTACTGGAGCGAAACGGAATGCTTCGAAGCTCGTGTTTCGGCTGCACGAACTCCGAGAGGATTGGAAGAGACCTCATATGAAAGGTGGATTCACAACGATCGAGTGTGTCGAACGTCAGCCCACTAGCTCAAACTTAAGGGTTCCAAAGTTCTGCCGAAATCACAAAAGTCGTCAAGTTTCAATTTAGTTAATAAAGGCCTACTCCTGGAGCGAAACGGAATGCTTCGATGCTCGTGTTTCAGCCGCACGACCTCCGAGAGGCTTGGAAGAGACCTCATCTGAAAGGTGGATTCACAACGATCGAGTGTGTCGAACGTCAGCCCACTAGTTCAAACTTAAGGGTTCAAAAGTTCTTCCGAAATCACATAGGTCGTCATGTTTCAATTTAGTCAATAAAGGCCTACTACTGGAGCGAAACGGAATGCTTCGACGCTCGTGTTTCAGCCGCACGACCTCCGAGAGGCTTGGAAGAGACCTCATCTGAAAGGTGGATTCAAAACGATCGAGTGTGTCGAATGTCAGCCTACTAGTTCAAACTTAAGGGTTCTAAAGTTCTGCCGAAATCACATAGGTCGACATGTTACAATTTAGTCTAGAAAGGCCTAGTATTGGAGCGAAACGGAATGCTTCGAAGCTCGTGTTTCGGCTGCACGAACTCCGAGAGGATTGGAAGAGACCTCATCTGAAAGGTGGATTCACAACGATCGAGTGTGTCAAACGTCACCCCACTAGCTCAAACTTAAGGGTTCAAAAGTTCTGCCGAAATCACATAGGTCGTCATGTTTCAATTTAGTCAATAAAGCCCAACTACTGGAGCGAAACGGAATGCTTCGACGCTCGTGTTTCAGCCGCACGACCTCCGAGAGGCTTGGAAGAGACCTCATCTGAAAGGTGGATTCACAACGATCGAGTGTGTCGAACGTCAGCCCACAAGCTCAAACTTAAGGGTTCAAAAGTTCTGCCGAAATCATATCGGTCGTCATGTTACAATTTAGTCAATAAAGGACTAGTAATGGAGCGAAACGGAATGCTTCGACGCTCGTGTTTCGGTCGCACGACTTACGAGAGGCTTGGAAGAGACCTCATATGAAAGGTGGATTCACAACGATCGAGTGTGTCGAACGTCAGCCCACAATCTCAAACTTAAGGGTTCAAAAGTTCTGCCGAAATCATATCGGTCGTCATGTTACAATTTAGTCAATAAAGGCCTACGACTGGAGCGAAACGGAATGCTTCGACGCTTGTGTTTCGGCCGCACGACCTCCGAGAGGATTGGAAGAGACATCATCTGAAAGGTGGATTCACAACGATCGAGTGTGTCGAAGGTCAGCCCACTAGCTCAAACTTAAGGGTTCCAAAGTTCTGCCGAAATCACAAAAGTCGTCAAGTTTCAATTTAGTTAATAAAGGCCTACTCCTGGAGCGAAACGGAATGCTTCGATGCTCGTGTTTCAGCCGCACGACCTCCGAGAGGCTTGGAAGAGACCTCATCTGAAAGGTGGATTCACAACGATCGAGTGTGTCGAACGTCAGCCGACTAGTTCAAACTTAAGGGTTCAAAAGTTCTGCCGAAATCACATAGGTCGTCATGTTTCAATTTAGTCAATAAAGGCCTACTACTGGAGCGAAACGGAATGCTTCGACGCTCGTGTTTCAGCCGCACGACCTCCGAGAGGCTTGGAAGAGACCTCATCTGAAAGGTGGATTCAAAACGATCGAGTGTGTCGAATGTCAGCCTACTAGTTCAAACTTAAGCGTTCTAAAGTTGTGCCGAAATCACATAGTTCGACATGTTACAATTTAGTCTAGAAAGGCCTACTATTGGAGCGAAACGGAATGCTTCGAAGCTCGTGTTTCGGCTGCACGAACTCCGAGAGGATTGGAAGAGACATCATCTGAAAGGTGGATTCACAACGATCAAGTGTGTCGAAGGTCAGCCCACTAGCTCAAACATAAGGGATCAAAAGTTCTGCCGAAATCACATAGGTCGTCATGTTTCAATTTAGTCAATAAAGGCCTACTACTGGAGCGAAACGGAATGCTTCGACGCTCGTGTTTCAGCCGCACGACCTCCGAGAGGCTTGGAAGAGACCTCATCTGAAAGGTGGATTCAAAACGATCGAGTGTGTCGAATGTCAGTCTACTAGCTCAAACTTAAAGGTTCATAAGTACTGCCTAAATCACATAGGTCGTCATGTTACAATTTAGTCAAGAAAGGCCTACTATTGGAGCGAAACGGAATGCTTCGAAGCTCGTGTTTCGGCTGCACGAACTCCGAGAGGATTGGAAGAGACCTCATCTGAAAGGTGGATTCACAACGATCGAGTGTGTCAAACGTCACCCCACTAGCTCAAACTTAAGGGTTCAAAAGTTCTGCCGAAATCACATAGGTCGTCATGTTTCAATTTAGTCAATAAAGGCCAACTACTGGAGCGAAACGGAATGCTTCGACGCTCGTGTTTCAGCCGCACGACCTCCGAGAGGCTTGGAAGAGACCTCATCTGAAAGGTGGATTCACAACGATCGAGTGTGTCGAACGTCAGCCCACAAGCTCAAACTTAAGGGTTCAAAAGTTCTGCCGAAATCACATAGGTCGTCATGTTACAATTTAGTCAACAAAGGACTAGTAATGGAGCGAAACGGAATGCTTCGACGCTCGTGTTTCGGTTGCACGACTTACGAGAGGCTTGGAAGAGACCTCATCTGAAAGGTGGATTCACAACGATCGAGTGTGTCGAAGGTCAGCCCACTAGCTCAAACTTAAGGGATCAAAAGTTCTGCCGAAATCACATAGGTCGTCATGTTTCAATTTAGTCAATAAAGGCCTACTACTGGAGCGAAACGGAATGCTTCGACGCTCGTGTTTCAGCCGCACGACCTCCGAGAGGATTGGAAGAGACCTCATATGAAAGGTGGATTCACAACGATCGAGTGTGTCGAACGTCAGCCCACTAGCTCAAACTTAAGGGTTCCAAAGTTCTGCCGAAATCACAAAAGTCGTCATGTTTCAATTTAGTCAATAAAGGCCTACTACTGGAGCGAAACGGAATGCTTCGATGCTCGTGTTTCAGCCGCACGACCTCCGAGAGGCTTGGAAGAGACCTCATCTGAAAGGTGGATTCAAAACGATCGAGTGTGTCGAATGTCAGCCTACTAGTTCAAACTTAAGGGTTCTAAAGTTCTGCCGAAATCACATAGGTCGACATGTTACAATTTAGTCAATAAAGGCCTACTACTGGAGCTAAACGGAATGTTTCGTCCCTCGTGTTTCGGCCGCACGATCTCCAAGAAGCTTGGAAAAGACGTCATCTGAAAGGTGGATTCAAAACGATCGAGTGTTTCGAAGGTCAGCCTACTAGCTCAAACTTAAGCGTTCTAAAGTTCTGCCGAAATCACATCGGTCGTCATGTTACAATTTAGTCAATATAGGCCTACTACTGGAGCGAAACGGAATGCTTCGACACTCGTGTTTCAGCCGCACGACCTCCGAGAGGATTGGAAGAGACCTCATCTGAAAGGTGGTTTCACAACGATCGAGTGTGTCGAACGTCAGCCCACTAGCTCAAACTTAAGGGTTCAAAAGTTCTGCCGAAATCACATTGGTCGTCATGTTTCAATTTAGTCAATAAAGGCCAACTACTGGACCGAAACGGAATGCTTCGACGCTCGTGTTTCAGCCGCACGACCTCCGAGAGGCTTGGAAGAGACCTCATCTGAAAAGTGGATTCACAACGATCGAGTGTGTCGAATGTCAGCCTACTAGTTCAAACTTAAGGGTTCAAAAGTTCTGCCGAAATCACATAGGTCGACATGTTACAATTTAGTCTAGAAAGGCCTACTATTGGAGCGAAACGGAATGCTTCGAAGCTCGTGTTTCGGCTGCACGAACTCCGAGAGGATTGGAAGAGACATCATCTGAAAGGTGGATTCACAACGATCAAGTGTGTCGAAGGTCAGCCCACTAGCTCAAACATAAGGGATCAAAAGTTCTGCCGAAATCACATAGGTCGTCATGTTTCAATTTAGTCAATAAAGGCCTACTACTGGAGCGAAACGGAATGCTTCGACGCTCGTGTTTCAGCCGCACGACCTCCGAGAGGATTGGAAGAGACCTCATATGAAAGGTGGATTCACAACGATCGAGTGTGTCGAACGTCAGCCCACTAGCTCAAACTTAAGGGTTCCAAAGTTCTGCCGAAATCACAAAAGTCGTCATGTTTCAATTTAGTCAATAAAGGCCTACTACTGGAGCGAAACGGAATGCTTCGATGCTCGTGTTTCAGCCGCACGACCTCCGAGAGGCTTGGAAGAGACCTCATCTGAAAGGTGGATTCAAAACGATCGAGTGTGTCGAATGTCAGCCTACTAGTTCAAACTTAAGGGTTCTAAAGTTCTGCCGAAATCACATAGGTCGACATGTTACAATTTAGTCAATAAAGGCCTACTACTGGAGCTAAACGGAATGTTTCGTCCCTCGTGTTTCGGCCGCACGATCTCCAAGAAGCTTGGAAAAGACGTCATCTGAAAGGTGGATTCAAAACGATCGAGTGTTTCGAAGGTCAGCCTACTAGCTCAAACTTAAGCGTTCTAAAGTTCTGCCGAAATCACATCGGTCGTCATGTTACAATTTAGTCAATATAGGCCTACTACTGGAGCGAAACGGAATGCTTCGACACTCGTGTTTCAGCCGCACGACCTCCGAGAGGATTGGAAGAGACCTCATCTGAAAGGTGGTTTCACAACGATCGAGTGTGTCGAACGTCAGCCCACTAGCTCAAACTTAAGGGTTCAAAAGTTCTGCCGAAATCACATTGGTCGTCATGTTTCAATTTAGTCAATAAAGGCCAACTACTGGACCGAAACGGAATGCTTCGACGCTCGTGTTTCAGCCGCACGACCTCCGAGAGGCTTGGAAGAGACCTCATCTGAAAAGTGGATTCACAACGATCGAGTGTGTCGAATGTCAGCCTACTAGTTCAAACTTAAGGGTTCAAAAGTTCTGCCGAAATCACATAGGTCGACATGTTACAATTTAGTCTAGAAAGGCCTACTATTGGAGCGAAACGGAATGCTTCGAAGCTCGTGTTTCGGCTGCACGAACTCCGAGAGGATTGGAAGAGACATCATCTGAAAGGTGGATTCACAACGATCAAGTGTGTCGAAGGTCAGCCCACTAGCTCAAACATAAGGGATCAAAAGTTCTGCCGAAATCACATAGGTCGTCATGTTTCAATTTAGTCAATAAAGGCCTACTACTGGAGTGAAACGGAATGCTTCGACGCTCGTGTTTCAGCCGCACGACCTCCGAGAGGCTTGGAAGAGACCTCATCTGAAAGGTGGATTCAAAACGATCGAGTGTGTCGAATGTCAGTCTACTAGCTCAAACTTAAAGGTTCATAAGTACTGCCTAAATCACATAGGTCGTCATGTTACAATTTAGTCAAGAAAGGCCTACTATTGGAGCGAAACGGAATGCTTCGAAGCTCGTGTTTCGGCTGCACGAACTCCGAGAGGATTGGAAGAGACCTCATCTGAAAGGTGGATTCACAACGATCGAGTGTGTCAAACGTCACCCCACTAGCTCAAACTTAAGGGTTCAAAAGTTCTGCCGAAATCACATAGGTCGTCATGTTTCAATTTGGTCAATAAAGGCCAACTACTGGAGCGAAACGGAATGCTTCGACGCTCGTGTTTCAGCCGCACGACCTCCGAGAGGCTTGGAAGAGACCTCATCTGAAAGGTGGATTCACAACGATCGAGTGTGTCGAAGGTCAGCCCACTAGCTCAAACTTAAGGGATCAAAAGTTCTGCCGAAATCACATAGGTCGTCATGTTTCAATTTAGTCAATAAAGGCCTACTACTGGAGCGAAACGGAATGCTTCGACGCTCGTGTTTCAGCCGCACGACCTCCGAGAGGATTGGAAGAGACCTCATATGAAAGGTGGATTCACAACGATCGAGTACGTCGAACGTCAGCCCACTAGCTCAAACTTAAGGGTTCCAAAGTTCTGCCGAAATCACAAAAGTCGTCATGTTTCAATTTAGTCAATAAAGGCCTACTACTGGAGCGAAACGGAATGCTTCGATGCTCGTGTTTCAGCCGCACGACCTCCGAGAGGCTTGGAAGAGACCTCATCTGAAAGGTGGATTCAAAACGATCGAGTGTGTCGAATGTCAGCCTACTAGTTCAAACTTAAGGGTTCTAAAGTTCTGCCGAAATCACATAGGTCGACATGTTACAATTTAGTCAATAAAGGCCTACTACTGGAGCTAAACGGAATGTTTCGTCCCTCGTGTTTCGGCCGCACGATCTCCAAGAAGCTTGGAAAAGATGTCATCTGAAAGGTGGATTCAAAACGATCGAGTGTTTCGAAGGTCAGCCTACTAGCTCAAACTTAAGGGTTCAAAAGTTCTGCCGAAATCACATAGGTCGTCATGTTACAATTTAGTCAATAAAGGACTAGTACTGGAGCGAAACGGAATGCTTCGACGATCGTGTTTCGGTCGCACGACTTACGAGAGGCTTGGAAGAGACCTCATCTGAAAGGTGGATTCACAACGATCGAGTGTGTCGAACGTCAGCCCACAATCTCAAACTTAAGGGTTCAAAAGTTCTGCCGAAATCATATCGGTCGTCATGTTACAATTTAGTCAATAAAGGCCTACGACTGGAGCGAAA